>NW_027526875.1:0-200000 GCF_052857255.1 Amblyomma americanum | reverse complement strand
GAAATATTTGAGGCCTTTTGTATTGGTAAGGCAGGAGATAAATGCGTGAGCACCCCTTCAATAGCCCTCACGAGTAAAGAAATTGCGTAGCTGGCAAAAAGCACGCGATTCAATCTATTGTGAATTTACATTGTTTTTTTCTCTCTCTCTCTTTTTTAGTACTCTATATGTCAGCGATAGCCAGCATTCTTGTCAATCAGATTTGTCTTGTATTTCGAGTATGCGCAGAAGCGCATAGTATATCTTCTCATGCGTGTGTAATAAACGGCAGTTGAAGTCTAGCGTCTGTCCTGTGTGTTTCTGCTCTCTGTCCTTTGTGTTTATTAACGCTAGTAATATGTCGCCGTCTGTGAATCAAAAGCACCAACTAGCCCAACTTAATTCTTTAATAACGCTCCTTTCTAGTACATTGGGCCCTGTCCTTCCCCACTTTCTTTTATGTGACCTTCCAACTACATATGTGAATTTGCTAGCCATCACAACGTGCCGTGCCAGGATTCTGACCTTCGCGCTGAACAACCGCTTGGTTCCGTTGGAAGTTCAAGCGTTGTTCGCCCCCTGCGCTCCTTCAGTCCAACATGCAAGACGCATCGTCAAGATTATGAGGTCAGAGCTGTGGCGGCAAGTAAGGCACTTGCAAGATTGCCTGCGCGTCGTCTCGTCATTTCAAGTGAGTGCCAAGCAGGACTGGGAAGTTGTGCTTAGGACAAGAACTCGCGAGGCTTCACATGTTTGTGATTTTCTGTGGAAGCAGTGCCTAGCTACCAACCCTGATTGCCTGGAAGAATTGCAGTAGAAAAGTGCCTGCCAGGTCCGCGCAGATAACTTGCATGGGACTGGAACAGCTACCTGCTGAAGTCGAGGAAGTGTTAAAACTCGGGCTTAAATTTTGCATTGAACCTGAAGAATCGCCTGTTTCTCTTTTAGGCATGGTCAGGCACATAGCGAGCCGTGCTAGCAGTGATGATAAGAGCAGGTGTGTCGCAGAGGCTGTGCAATGTCTCCCCTCAAAACCACAGAAATCATCCTTAAGATTGGCGGTAAAAGATACGTAGAATATCTAAAAGAAAAAGATCTGAAGTTACTTGTTTCCGATAAAGAAGGGGGATATGTAGTTATGCCTACATCAATGTTCAGTGAAAAAGCATGCAGAGCTGTGGAAAAAAATTTTGTGTGCTCCAAGAGTGTCCCGGCTAAGATTAAGAAAAAAGCCTTGGCTCTGTGCCATGAAATGAGCCTTGATTGCCTTGCCAGAAGTATGATGGGTGCAAAAAGGGACAAGCTAATCTTGTTTTTCTCAGCCAAGACGCACAAGGAAGGGATACCTCTGAGAGCTATTGTCACTGAGCAAGGCTGCTGGCAGGGTGAACTCTCGAAGTTCCTTCAAAAGAGCCTTAACCTACTGCAATTGAATGATCCTTTCCTTGCAAGGGACTCGAATGAGGTTGTTCGTTTTCTCTCGACACACGAAGACACCGCAGATGTGCGTTATGGGTTTTCTATTGACGTGGAGGAACTTTTCTACTCCATACCACAGGCTGAGCTCTGTACCGCTGTTAGGGAGAGCATCGAGTCCCATGGCACAGTCTCCTTCCAGAATTCTTCAGGTTTGTCAGTTGACAACTTCTTGGAACTGCTGAGTTTTTATCTTTCTTCTACTCTTGTTGATTTTAATGCTGACTCCTACGTTCAGAAACAAGGTATATGCATTGGTTCGTGCATTGCACCAGTTTTAAGTGACCTATTTTTAGCCTGTGGTGACAAAGAAATTTTTTCGCGCACTGACAAGACCTTTGTCGCAAAAATTTGTAGATATGTTGACGATTATCTTGTTCTGTTGAAAGGAGTGCCGCCTGAGGAAAGAGATGTCATCGTGGAGGGCGTTTTTAGCGTTTTTAAAGAATGCGCGAAGGGACTGAGACTAACTCGTGAGGTTCCGATTGAGGGTTGCCTGCAGTACCTTGATTTAAACATCAGCTTTAAAGATCATTCGGTATGTTGGACATATTGTCCTCGGTCAAAAAAGCCAATCCTAAGCTATAATTCGTCCCATTCAAAAATTGTTAAGAGAGGGATAGCTTTGAACTGCTTGAGAGCCGCCCTTCAAAAATCATGCGCACACAAGGTGAACTTGAGTGTTCAACAACAGGCTCTTCGTCTGAGCAGTGCTGGCTTCCCAGTCAGCACTCTCACGTCCATCGCCGAGAACCTTGTCAAAGAGGTAAGGCATGGACGTAAGCCAGCGCACTTCAGCATTGATGGTCCTCAGGGGCGTCCTGTGTGTGTGCCATACATGCATGGCCTGTCCCATCGCCTCAAAAAGGTGGCGGGAAAGTGCGGAGTACGCGTTGTTTTCTCGGTGCCGCTCAAAATGTCCAGGATGTGCCGCATGGTGAACACCACCAGGGAACCCATAGCCTGTGGAACCAAGCACGCCACGCAGTTCGTTAACTGCATCATTGGGGTGGTCTACATGATACCACTGTCTTGTGGCAAGCGCTACATAGGCCAGACGGGCCAGTGCCTCAACGAAAGATTGCGGAAGCATCGCACAACTGTCGCAGCGCTAATGGGAGGTGGCCATTTGGCGACCCATTGCCGCAAGTGCAAGACAAAGAAACACGGCGAAATAGAGGAGGAAGAGTGCACCCCTCTTTTTCGCAGCACTCGCGTGCTTATGCGGTTCGACGAGCAGGTTGATAGGGAAATATTTGAGGCCTTTTGTATTGGTAAGGCAGGAGATAAATGCGTGAGCACCCCTTCAATAGCCCTCACGAGTAAAGAAATTGCGTAGCTGGCAAAAAGCACGCGATTCAATCTATTGTGAATTTACATTGTTTTTTTCTCTCTCTCTCTTTTTTAGTACTCTATATGTCAGCGATAGCCAGCATTCTTGTCAATCAGATTTGTCTTGTATTTCGAGTATGCGCAGAAGCGCATAGTATATCTTCTCATGCGTGTGTAATAAACGGCAGTTGAAGTCTAGCGTCTGTCCTGTGTGTTTCTGCTCTCTGTCCTTTGTGTTTATTAACGCTAGTAATATGTCGCCGTCTGTGACTCTTGGCGAGAGCCCTCCTGGCCTCCCACAGATGCATGAGATGGTTGTCCACCGCCGGTGTGTCCTCATTTGTTTGTGCCGTGGTCGTATATTGTTCTGTTGTCTATGAGTGCCTCAGCCCAACCTCAATACCCCCTCCCTGACTGAGCTCTAGAATTTCGGAGTCCCTGAAATTTGTCCAGTCAGTGAGTCGCGCTTGACCCCTCTTTTTCCTGAGTTTGTTCGCCTCAATCGCTACCTTTAGGAGGCAATGATCACTCCCTAGCGTCTTGTCAGCGTTTACCCATTCGTATCTTTTTGCGTTTCGCACTACGGAGAGGTCCAGGCATGTGCCACGACTCACGAGTCACGCTGTTTCCTATTCTGGTCGGATGAAGGGGATATGTGAGAATGGTGAAACCCATGTCTGCAGGGGCGTAGCCAGGGGGTGGCTTATGGGGCTTCAGCCCCCTCGAAATTGTTTCGTACTGTTATGCACCGCCGACCAAAACAACCACTGGCGCTGGAAATCACGCTGGATTTTGTCTACAATGTTTTTTCAAGCTCGAAGAGACATTTCGGCGCGAACATTGTGAACTCGGGCTGGATTTCATGGCAATTAAAGCCCATTCACCTGGAGTCACATAATGCAAGGAGCCCCATCCAAGCACGAAGTTTCAAGGGCGTCTCGATGACGAGAAGGCTCGTCGCGGCATCTCGCGGTGGCTGCGGAATCTACGGAGAACATGGATTTGTCCCGAAACTTTATGAATATAAATTTCTCATAAACTTTGTCCTTTACATAGCGAAGCAGGAAAACCAATGCAAGTTAACAGCTATGTTCCTTCAGGCCATAAACGCGTAATTAGGAAAACGTATGACTAATCATTAGCCTTTGAAACCGCAGAAGTTTTTGCTGTTTATTGTAACACTTAGCATCATGATCAAAGTTATCATGCGAATACGAAAATTACGAGGACACCAATAACCAAATTTACCGACCTTGCTCATTGAAAGCTTGGCCCACACGGCGTTTCCCAACAAACACTCTTGGCTATTGGGTAGTCCAACTTGTTGCATCACCTGTGGCTTTCGTTTGTCCTTGATTTATTCTTTTTTAGCTACCTGCTTTTACTCCTTTTTCAACCAGACCAATGCCCTTCTTTTATTTTCTATGCAGAATGATTGTTGCCACTTTGACGGCAGCTAAAATGTAGTAAGTGGTTTTGTTAAAATAATAATAAAAAGGAAGGAAAAGATGTTTGATAGCCCTGACATCTGCCATCGATACTGAAGCACCTGAGCTGGGGCAGCGGAAATAAAGGATAGCAGGCAGAATGGAGAAATGAAGTGAAAGAGGTGAGGGGACAGGAAGGGAGGTAGGGGGGGGGGGCGGTAATATAGGCAAATTATTTACACAATAAGAAATGTGCACAGGTTGTGCGCGTGATTAGTTCATGATGGAGCAGTAAAAACACACGCGCACAGCATTATGTTGGCTACAATTGGAGTGGAGCGTCCAGTTGATAACCGTCCAAGGTAGCACTCGCGGAGTGTACGGTCACAGCGCAACACTACCAGGCGCGAAACAGACGCGACGTCAAGCCCGTCTGTTCGAGAAATGCACAGAGGCTCACCAAGGTTCGCTCACGGGTGCGCGCACTGCCCTGCGGCCACAATATCGTCTTGAGGGAGTCCGGTAGTATGCCCAGCGCCCTGTAGGCCGCAAGCATATCGAGACGAGCATCGGAGAACGCGGAACAGCGAAGGAGCAGATGCTTCAGTGTTTCCACTGCACCGCGTCCGTCACACACATCACTATTCGCGATTGCGTGACGCTCCCTCGTTCCCCGGGCCACACGCAGCCAATGCGCGCGCGGAGGATCATTTCACGTTGCGACCGCGTAAGTGCGCGGCAGCCGGTGGTGCTGTCGATGCGTACACATTTTCGTATTGATTTCTGCATTCTTCCTCTATTATTCTATCCATACGGTGCTGTCGCGACCGCAGCATGGCCCAAATACATATCACGACTGCTGCGATCATAGTTTTATTCTTGCAGGATAGTCTGTCTTTCTATGCGTAGAGGCTATATTGGTTTTGGGGAAAGGAAATGGCGCAGTATCTGTCTCACATATCGGCGGACACCTGAACCGCGCCGTAAGGGAATGGATAAAGGAGGGACTGAAAGGAGAAAGGAATAAAGAGGTGCCGTATGGAAAGCAGTTAAATGGTTGGCTGGTTTTTGGGGAAATGAAATGGCGCAGTATCTGTCTCACATATAGGCGGACACCGGAACCGCGCCGTAAGGGAGGGAAAAAGGAGGGTCTGAGAGAAGAAATAGGTGCCGTAGTGGAGGGCTCCGGAATAGTTTCGACCACCTGGGGATCTTTAACGTGCACTGATATCGCACAGCACACGGGTGCCTTAGCGTTTTGCCTCCATCGAAACGCAGCCGTCGCGGTTGCGTTCGAACCCGGAAACTCCGGATCAGTAGCCGAGCGCACTAACCACTGAGCCACCGCGGCGGGAGAGGTTAAATGAGAACTAGTTTTTGGGGAAAAGAAATGGCGCAGTATCTGTCTCACATATCGGCGGAAACCTGAACCGCGCCGTAAGGGAGGGAATAAATAAAGGAGTGTCCGAGAGAAGAAAGAGGTGCCGTAGTGGAGGGCTCCGGAATACTTTCGACCACCTGGAGATCTTTAGCCTGCACTGACATCGCACAGCACACAGGCGCCTTAGCGTTTCGCCTCCACCGAAAAGCAGCCGCCGCGGTTGGAATTCGAACTCGGAAACTCCGTTCCCGGGTTCGAACCCGACCGCGGCGGCTGCGTTTTTATGGAGGAAAAACGCTAAGGCGCCCGTGTGCTGTGCGATGTCAGTGCACGTTAAAGATCCCCAGGTGGTCGAAATTATTCCGGAGCCCTCCACTACGGCACCCCTTTCTTCTTTCACTCCCTCCCTTATCCCTTCCCTTACGGCGCGGTTCAGGTGTACAACGATATATGAGACAGATACTGCGCCATTTTTCTTTCCACAAAAACCAATTATTATTATTAAACTCCGGATCAGTAGCCGAGCGCCTAACCACTGAGCCACCGCGGCGGGTAGAGGTTAAATGAAAACTGGTTTTGGGGGAAAGGAAATGGCGCAGTATCTGTCCCACATATCTGCGGACAATTGAACTGTGCCGTAAGGGAAGGGATAAAGGACGGAGTGAAAGAAGAAAGGAAGATATAGGTGCCGTAGTGGACTATCTGTGATTGCGCAACACGTTTATTTGGCTTGTTTGACATAATATAAGAGCAACTTTAACTTAGTTATGTCGATTTATTAGAGAATATACGTATATTTATATATCACCTTGCCATGTTTTGTGCACAAATGCATTGAACTTTATTTCCAGCGACGCTTCTCTGCCCTTTCGCAAGACGTATCTTCGTGTTTGTGACATTCCATTGTATCTTCGCATTTCTAATGTTTATTTTGCAGAACTGCTTTCTATATGCGCTCTCTGTTGCGGCTATAATTTCGGTGCAATAACTTGAAATACTCGACCGCTGACAGCTGTGCCCGCGCTATACATTGGAACGAAGGACAGTGTCACGAGATTTTTTTGCTGGCCATTACATATGTACAAAATTGTAAACAAGGTCCTTGAATGACCAATATTCGTTAAGTATTTGTCCCGAACCTGTTTATTCATATCAGGGACATGCACTATACTTTGCCGCTTTCCAACTAATATAGTTCTAAAAGCCATAAGACATTTTCTTTACTTGCTAAATAGACAATAAAGATGGAAGCATTGATATGAGTTATTTCTGCCACAGTTTATGGGACATACGAATATATTATTTTATCAAAAATACATATTTTACTTGTCTAGACAGTGCGTAGAGTTCAAGAATTTGTTTGCAGCATCTAATATGCAATAGCATTGGCAATGGCAATGCAATTATGATTAATGTATTTGATCCCTCTTCAAATGTTATGAGGAGGAGGCCGCGCTGCAACATGAGCCCCCCTCGAAAAAAATTTCTGGCTACGCCACTGCATGCCAGTAATAGCCCCTGCTAATTTCCTGTCTTTAATGTCTTCCTTGTGGTACCCCCCTTGATAGCTGCAGGCGTTAAAGTCCCCCACCACTTGTAACGGTCCCCTATCATCTATTCGAATGGCCTTGTCAAAGATCTCCGAGAAGGTGTCCTTACGTCTTTGCGGTCTACTATACATGTATAAAACAAAGGCTCCTTGCTGGAGACGCTTGTTTATAAGGATTTGCACGAATGTATGCTTGAATTTTTTTTCTAATTGTAAATATACACTGTTGAATAATAATAATAATTGGTTTTGGGGGAAAGGAAATGGCGCAGTATCTGTCTCATATATCGTTGGACACCTGAACCGCGCCGTAAGGGAAGGGTAAAGGAGGGAGTGAATGAAGAAAGGAAGAGAGAGGTGCCGTAGTGGAGGGCTCCGGAGGGCTCCATGAATTTTTTGGGACGTTTGGTGTGGAATGACCCATTGACATTCAAAACTTATTAACATAAGCATGTATGGGGCGCCGATTAAAAAGGCACCATAAGAATCTTTAAGGAAGAGTTTTCATGACAGTACACACACCGAGGGATAGAGCCGTCTATTGGGAGACTATTAACTGCATGTCTTCATATTCAGCGCAGAAAGATATAGCGGCTATGTTAGGATACCTTACAGCTTTATTGACAGCATCCAAGGTGATTTTTTTTTTCATTTTTTCATTGGAGCTCTCCTACAGTGTTGCACCAAACTGTTAATTGAAATGAACTTGTTTAAGCTCAAAACATACTGACAAATTATGCAGGCACCTAAGCAATTTTTATTATGTGTAAATGCGAGAGCATGCATTACTTGGGCACTGCGTCGGTGGACACCTCAATTGCGCTGTGATTATGCGGCGGTGGAATTAGAGGCAGTTTGCGCCTTTCCTATTCTGAAAACCAGCAGAAGGTTAATACTCCGCACAATTTGATGAAAGCAAATAATAATAATAATTCATTTTTTGGAGAAAGGAAATGGCGCAGTATCTGTCTCGTATATCGTTGGACACCTGAACCGCAGCGTAAGGGAAGGGATAAAGGAGGGAGTGAAAGAAGAAAGGAAGAGAGAGGTGCCGTAGTGGAGGGCTCCGGAATAATTTCGACCACCTGGGCATCTTTACCGTGCACTGACATTGCACAGCTCACGAACGCCTTAGCATTTTGCCTCCATCAAAACAAAGCCGCCGCGGTCGGATTCGAACCCGGGAACTCTGGATCAGTAGTCGAGCGCCCTAACCACTGAGCCACCGCGCCGGGTACAGGAATAATAATAATAATAATAATAATAATAATAATAATAATAATAATAATAATAATAATAATTGGTTTTGGGGGGAAAGGAAATGGCGCAGTATCTGTCTCATATATCGTTGGACACCTGAACCGCGCCGTAAGGGAAGGGATAAAGGAGGGACTGAAAGAAGAAAGGAAGAATAGGTGCCGTAGTGGAGGTCTCCGGAATAATTTCGACCACCTGGGGATCTTTAACGTGCACTGACATCGCACAGCACACGGGCGCCTTAGCGTTTTTCCTCCATAAAAACACAGCCGCCGCGGTCGCGTTCGAACCCGGGAACTCCGGATCAGTAGTCGAGCGCCCTAACCACTGAGCCACCGCGGCGGGGCAACTGTTGGCCGTACATTCTTAATGTGCGAGGATGCAGGTGGAGGGATCTACTTGGTGGGTGTTATACGATCTAATTTTGACTCCTGTGCCAGCGCCTTGTATTGCAGTAACTTCCAGCATCATTTCTAAGGTTTCCAGATATTCGTCTACTGTATCTTTTTTCTTTTTAAAACATCTGCAATTCCGTTGTATAATTTGCAGCCTGTACTTATATAACTCTAAGATTTAGTCGCCATTTCTGTTAGTTTTCCTCTAGCTTGGTATTCCGCTGGCGTACCGTATACGGTACCAGTCTGTCACTACTCTCCCCCAGCTGCCTGTTAATTTTGACCTCCCAGGCACTGAGCTGGACCAGCATCGAATCGCTTAGAGGTTTCATAATGCTTTCAATTAAGTTTTGAAGAGTATTTCATACTTTCTGAAGCAGTGTCGCTTCTAGATCTTTCATTTCTTCTCGCAATATCCTCTTACGTCCTGTTCCGCTAGGTAGCCGCCGCGGTGGCTGAGTGGTTACGGCGCTCGGCTGCCGGCCCGAAAGACGCGGGTTCGATCCCGGCCGCGGCGGTCGAATTTCGATGGAGGCGAAGTTCTAGAGGCCCGTGTACTGTGCGATGTCAGTGCACGTTAAAGAACCCCAGGTGGTCGAAATCTCCGGAGCCCTTCACTACGGCGTCCCTCATAGCCTGAGTCGCTTTGGGACGTTAAACCCCCATAAACCAATCCTGTTCCGCTAGGCGTTGATGCGCTCCGTATTGATTGTGACTCGCCTCGTTCGATGCAGACATGGGTTCTTCGCCACTAATGTCTAATTCCTCGTGGAAAAAAAGATTCCTACAAACTGTACTGGGTTCTTATGCCTTTAATTTCTTAGTAAATACCTTGTACGCACCGGATAGTAAGCTGATCGGTCGGTATTTCTTCAAGTCCTTGGCGTCTCCTTTCTTATGGATTAGGATAATGTTTGCGTTTATCCAAGCTTCTGGTACGGTCGAGGTCATAAGGCATTGCGTATACAGGGTGGCTAGTTTTTCTAGCACGGTCTCCCCTCCGGCCTTCAACAGATCTGCTGTTACCTGATCCTCCCCAGCTGCTTTTCCCCTTTCCTTTGCTCCTAAGGCTTTCTTCATCTTTCTTTACTGGCGGGATGACGCATTGCTGTGCGCTACTGTCTCTCTCATTAACGGTCTGATTGCATTCACTACTGCATAGATTTGTGTAGAACTCTTTGGCTATTTTACCTATCTTATCCATATTGCTAATGACGTTGCCGTCCTTGTCTCTTAATGCATACATCTGGTTTCTGCCTGTGCCTAGTTTCCTCCTCACCGTTTTTAGCCTACCTCCGTTCTTAAGAGCATGCTCGATTCCCTCCATATGAAACTTCCTTATGTTGGCTACCTCACCCCCCCCCCCCCCCCCCCCCTTGGGCTTATTTATTAACTTCGATAGCTCTGCCTGTTCTATTCTGCCGGTAGGGCTAGACAACCTCATGCTTTGCCGTTTCTTAATCAGATCTTTCGTCTCCTGAGACAGCTTGCCGGTATCCTGTCGACCCATCCTACCGCCTACTTCTACTGCGCACTCCGTAATGATAGCTGTCAGATTATCGTTCATTGTATGAACATCAAGATCGTCTTCCTTAGTTAAAGGAACTATGCAATGAATAAAAAGCCGCTTGTAAATCTTTTTCATGCTTAGAAATGATGCTAAGAAGCATTCACACCAAGTATGAGTCTTCGGAACTGAGCCGGCAATTTATTATGAATTTTTAAAAACTGTTTTTTTTTAATTCGCGGGCCGATTGGTGTGCTCGTAGTGACCGATTTTGAAACTAAAATCGTGGAAAAAAGACGTCACTGTACCCATGACGTCCCCAGGCCACCATACGCTCTCATTTGCTGAAGCCAATGCAGCCACGACGTCACGGGAACACTTCCGGTAGCCGCGAAAATCGTCTGCTCGTGCCGCCGCGCGACCCTCTCGGGCAAGCGCGAGCCAGGGCATTGCTTTCGTGCATATGGTTTCAATTTTCCCCTGCCGCCTCCTTCTGTCGGGAGTTACGGAGCCACTCGCAGTGGCTCGCCGAGTCGCTACTGTCGTCGCTGGCGCTCAGCCGGTACGGCGTGAACGCATAGGGCTCGATGCCCATCGCGCTCGTAAGAGCGAGCAGTCGCGCCTTGAGGTCCGGGTCCATTACTGCTAACTACAACAGACGACAAGCAAAGAAACCCGACTCGTGCCGCAATCACGCCGCCGACGCTGCTGCTGGGGTGCCAGCAGCGACAACCGGAAGTTGCAAAGGAACGTCAGCGGATGGCGTATTCATGGGCGGGGCCCAGTCCCAGAGCTGTTTTCTTTATTTCTGTCTGGTGCCCCGCGTGTGCGAGTTGAGGGGGGAGAGGAGAAGCGTAATTTTTAATCGTCTATATCTTCGCTGTTATTGATGCTAGCTTAAAAATTCCTGCGTTGGGGTGACGAGTGATCGAATGCCTGTCTCTCGTCTGTTATGCATAATCTCAATTAATTTATTGCATAGTCCCTTTAAAGCCGAATATCTCTTCTGCAGTTAAGCCGCCGCGGTGGCGCAGTGGTTATGGTGCTCGGCTGCGGACCCGAAAGACGCGGGTTCGATCCCGGCCGCGGCGGTCGAATTTCGATGGAGGCGAAATTCTAGAGGCCCGTGTACTGTGCGATGTCAGTGCACGTTAAAGAACCCCAGGTGGTCGAAATTTCCGGAGCCCTTCACTACGGCGTCCCTCATAGCCTGAGTCGCTTTGGGACGTTAAACATTCATAAACCTAAACCATCTCTTCTGCAGCGATATCCTGAATTCCTGTATTTTCCATCTGACCGCTAACTCGTTAATGGACTTCCTCTTCACTAGCTTCTTCCGTTCCCTCTTCAAGTCTAAGCTAATTCGAGACCTTACCATTCTGTGGTCGCTACAGCGCACCTTTCCGAGGATGTCCACACCCTGAACGGTGCCAGGTTGAGCGCATAGTTTTGAAGTCGATTTCATTTTTAGTCTCACCATTGGGTCTTTCAAGGCCCACTTCCTGTTCTCTCGTTTGCGAAGGAAGGCATTCGTGATCCTTAAATTATTTAATAATAATAATAATAATTGGTTTTTGGGGAAAGGAAATGGCGCAGTATCTGTCTCATATATCGTTGGACACCTGAACCGCGCCGTAAGGGAAGGGATAAAGGAGGGAGTGAAAGAAGAAAGGATAATAGGCTCCGTAGTGGAGGGCTCCGGAATAATTTCGACCACCTGGGGATCTTTAACGTGCACTGACACGCACATTAAAGATCCCCAGGTGGTCGAAATTATTCCGGAGCCTTCCGCCTATCTTCGAATTCGACTAATAACTTTCCTCTGCTATTTCTAGAGCCTATCCCATAGTCGCCTACCGCGTGGCCGCCAGTCTGCTTCTTTCCCACCTTCGCATTGAAGTCGCCCATCAGTACAGTGTACTGGAATTTTAGTTTATTCATTGCCGATTCTACGTCCTAGCTCATAGAAACTTTCAACGGTCTGATCATCATGGATGGATGTAGGCGCGTTGGCCTGCACCACCTTCAACTTGTGCCTCCTATTGGGCATAATTACAATAGCTGCTGCCCTCTCGTTAATTTTATAGAACTCCTCTAGGTTGCCAGCTGTATCCTCATTAATGAGGAATCCCACACCTAGTTCTCGTCTATACGCTAATCCGCAATAGCACAGTATGTGTCCGTCCCTTAGTACAGTACGGACACATACTGTGCTATAGCGGATTAGCGGGTGTTGCATTTATGCTACATTTATGTTGTTTACTTGTTTCATGAAAGATTGGAAAAAGTTATTCTAACGTTTATATTTATCACTGCAAAAACTTTAGAAAAAGGACCTTAAGGGGGGAGGGACACTGGTCTTTGGGACCAAGAAATGACTCAAAATACTATTTCTTAAAAATGACATTTTTGGAGCCTATAGCTATTATTCTTTAACTCTACCAGTTTTCTCCTCCAGGAAATTGGTATTTTGATCATAATATTAAATTTAGATCACTGTGGGGGCTCAATTTGTGCAGGAGCAGGCAATTTAACACCATGAAATTTTTGGACACCTGACTGCCTTAGTACGTCAATATCTCAACATCTAGGACAGATAGACATGTCATATTGTTTGCTAAGGGAAGCTGAAGGCACATTGTATGCAATAATTGAAGCACAATTGTTCAATCACGCTTCAAGAATTTATAATTTTGCAAAATTTATCGATGCATTATATTCTTACTTTGAATGCTGCTACTCTAAGTGCTGTAAAATGAATAATGAGGATAAAATGGAAAAACCGCTGTGATTATTGCACTCTTAACTCACCATGCCATATAGCCATGGGTTAAAAATTGTTTTACGGAGCCATTTTTTTTGTACCGAGGTACTGATAAATGACTATTTAAAACTAGTTATCTTAGGAACCAATGGATTAATTAAAAATCAAGTTCACATTTGAAATCAGTGTAAAAACTGAGCAAGGTGATATAGTTTCATTAGGATTGGACTAAAAATAAGGAAAATAGATCTAAGACAAGTGTCCCCGCTTAAGCACAATGAAATTATATTTGACCAAAACAAAAATGAAACGTTATCACATTGTTTCGGTGCTGCATGGGAGAGAAAAAATTATTCTTTGTGGCCCCTTTCTGGACCAAAATAGTTAACCTATTTGAACCTCCCGCGTTTTCTGACGTCAAACAACGCGTACTGGCCCAGCAGCTCTGAGCAATCTGAAAATCTGGCGCGTTTAATCGCTAAAATTTCGGGGTGCGGGCATCTTCAGACATAACGAAAGCTTCGTGGTCATTGCGTTTGGCGTGAACATATGTTGGTGCAGTGAAGCAGCAACGACGAATTGGGGGTGAAGCGAAAGGCCCCGCTTCGTGGAGGCAGGAAAGCTCAGAAGAGACCCTCGCTATCTGAGCTGCACGCCAAAGAGTGTGCCGGAGGTCACGCGCTCTATACTGGGAGTCCTTAGCGTACGGGGCAACTGGGCGCACCGGCGTCGTCTGCTGCAATGTCTGCTGCGCATGCGCAAGCGCGCTGAGACGGGGGGGGGGGGGGGGGGGGGGGGGCGGAGCTGTGGGAAGCCTTCACATCCGGCTTCAAACAATTGTGACGTAACCGCCCCTACTGAGCTCTTTCCGTTTTCCATGCCCCGCTTCGACAACCGCCGCCTTGTGGCCCGTACGTAGAGCGGCATGGTTTGAGCGCGGTGAAGGCTGCGGTGAGCTCAACCAATCGGAACGCCGCGCTCTACAGAACATGTTCCTCCGTCCTTATTACCCTGCGACTAGTGGCCCCATCTCTGGGAAGAAAAGAGCGCCAGTCTCCAGCTGCTGCGCGCATGTAAGGAGAGTTGGTGGGCGCCATGTTTATTAATGGGGGGCGCACCACTTCTCCGCAGTGCTGTGTTCATGCGGATTTTGTCTGCTGATTTAACCAGTAAATGAAACACCGTCCCGAACTGTCCTTTCAATCATTGCTTGAAAAATAGCCATAACACTGCGCAAATATCTGAGGGTCTATTTGTTCTCTTCACTAGATGAGAGAGCTCTACCGTTCACAGCGCTGCAAACAGCTTGTCAGATGAAGTATAGAAATAGTGGTATGTGGAAATGGGCGGAAGTGAGACGCGGTCTCGAACGGATTGGTCCGCACTAACAACCCTATTCACCGCTTCCTGTGCTTCAGGACCGCCGCACAGAATTCCTCCACAACAAAGAAACAGACCGTTTTAAAACTTTTTGTTAGCTGAACGAGAAATTATTCACGGTAATATATATATATATATATATATATATATATATATATATATATATATATATATATATATATATATATATATATATATATATATATATATATATATATATATATATATATATATATATATATATATACTTATGAAGGGAGCCAACAGTCACCGAAACCAAGGTGCATAGGGGAATGTTTTTTTTATGTGTTGTCCTTATCAGTGGGATATTACAGTACTTAGGGTTCGGATCCCACCGGCGGCAAGGTTGTTTTTGCTGCTGCTTTATAGGTAATTTCCTTTAAGCGATTTATTATCCTAAGTGCTGTAATATCCCACTGATAAGCACAACACATAAAAAAAACATTCCCCTATGCACCTTGGTTTCGGTGACTGTTGGCTCCCTTCATAAGTTTGTCAAACGGGCCCCTCATTTCCTTTAAATTATCTGCTATCTATATATATATATATATATAATATATATATATATATATATATATATATATATATATATATATATATAGCAAACAAGGGAAGGGAAATGAGGGACTCGTTTTGACAAAGATGTGAAGGAAGCCAACAGTCACCGAAACGCATAGGGGAACGTTTCCATTTTTTTTCTCTTTTTGTTTTTTAATTTGTAGTCCTGAAATGGGAACATACTACTTCGATTAATCTGTCGCTTAGAGGAAATTAATTATAAAGCAGCAGAAAAAACAACCGTGCCGCCGGTGGGATCCGAACCTACGACCTATAAATAGAAGCTGGAATCCTAATGCCTGGCCTGTGATATTCAGCTGTCTTCTGAGGTATTCCGCCGTGCCAAAATTTTTCGGAAACCAGTTCGAGTCTTCAAACTCCGTCGTCAGCAAATTACATGTCGTTCTGGTCCGGGGAAAATGCCTTCGAAACTGAAAATTGACAACGCGAAGAAATGAAAAAAAAAGAACAAATAGCGGGCCATGACAGGAAAGAACTGCCGTTCTTGAACGTACCTCTCCATCGCTGTATTGCTGCACTACGCTGGTCGCAAAAATTCTCCACTTTCGGCCGCTGGTACAAGCGGCCGTGCTCATGAATAGCGGCTACTAGCTTGTCATCTTCACTCTCCGATGAACTACTGCAGTCCAAAACTGCAAAAAGAAAGCGAGCGCGACATTTATTGCCCATTTGCTCTTCTCGCTGCGTTGGCGGCGAGACGCCAGAATGCCATACTTCGTTAAAATTTTCAAGTAGGGTTTGCAAAACGGTCCCTTCCAAGTTACGGAATAAAGAGTTAGGTATTCCGTCGTGCACAAGCGGCCCTTCAGTTTTTGCACACCATGACTGCACCGCTACGTCTCCGCCTGACTTATCGGTTACAGAGCCCTCCGATGGAATTACTTCCGACCTAACCGTAGCAGAGCTGTTGGCCTCCATTGAACGCCTAAAACCTTCCACTACTCCCGGGCGCCCAGCTGTTAATCGTCCGACATAGCGCACGCGGAGTGTTCGGTCACAGCGCAACACTACCAGGCGCGAAACAGACGCGACGTCAAGCCCGTCTGCTCGAGAAATGCACAGAGGCTCACCAAGGTTCGCTCACGGGTGCACGCAATGTCCTGCGGCCACAATAGCGTCTTGAGCGAGACTGGAAGTATGCCCAGCGCTCTGTAGGCTGCGAGCATATCACGACGAGCGTCGGCGAACGCGGCACAGCGAAGGAGTGCAGGTGCTCCAGTGTTTCCACTGCACCGCACCCGTCACACATATCACTCGTCGCGATTCCTTGACGCACCCATCGTTCCCCGGGCCACACGCAGCCAATGCGCTCCCTGAGGATCATAGCGCGTTGCGACCGCGTAAGTGCGCGACAGCCGGTGATGCTGTCGATGCGTGGGTCGGGGTGCTGCCGTCGGAGATGTTCCTGGATGACCGCACGCACATCCTCCTGCGCAAGGGACAGATCGCTTGGAGGTAGTTGGTGTGCGGCGGTTGCGAGTTCGTCGGCCTCCTCGTTGCCAGCGATGCCGCAGTGACCGGGCATCCACTGTGCACGCACAGCGCATCCTTTCTGCGCGAGGCGCTAGATGCGTGAGCGAATGTCGCTCACTAGTGGGGTACCGCGGCCGTTGCACTGCAGGCGGCTGAGGGCGGTACGAGAGTCAGACAGACAAAGAACTTTATTGATGGTGCTGAGGAACCGCGTTAGGGTACCTCCCCTCTCAGGGAGTCCCCGTAGCCGTCGCGGGCCGCACCCACGTCGGGGTCGGAAGATTGTGGTCCTCCGCCCTGCCGCAGGCCCTCTGGACAGCCCGTAGTTGCTCTGAGAGGTCGCCGCTCTTAAAGGCTGCCTCCCAGTCGGATAGAGTGGTAAGCGATGAGCTGCGTAACGCAGGGCATTGCCAGAGCATATGAGATAAAGAGCAGTACGCCTCCCCGCAGTCTGGCCAGTGGGGTTCTACATTAGGTGCGAAGTGACTGAATCGGCCCCTGGAGGGGAACGACCCCGTTTGGAGCATGCGAAAGGCCGACGATTGTGGTCTAGTAAGTGCAGAATGAGGTAGCGGATACGCCCGCCAAGCAAGTTGATAATGTGCCAAGATTTCATGGAACGTGAGAAGAAAATCCCTGTACAGTACTAAGTCGCCGCCCGTGAGTCCACCGGAACCGCCGCGGCGTGTAAGACCTCCCGCACAGTCATGGGCCAACTCATTGGCGTTAACAACTTCAGAGTGCACATTGGTTCCCATATGGGCCGGGCACCATTTGATGATATGAAAACCGGCAGCCCCCTCGCTGCCGAGGATGGCCGTCGCCTCTTTGGAAGCCGAGCCGGAGGCGAACGCTCGGGCTGTAGACCTGGAGTCTGTAAAGATATTGGGAGGTATAGAGGGTCCTTCAGTGCTATAGCTATAGCAACCTGCTCGGCTACTGTTGCAGAAACCTTCCGCACGGATGCTGAGTTAATGAGAGTGTCATTGCAGTCAACTGAAACTATGGCATAGTGATCTGGCCAGTTGCTGCACAGCACAGAGGAGTGTGCTCCGCTTTCTCGCGATGCCGACGATCTCTATCGAAAATTGAGAAAATTGGTTTTATTTCCACTGCCCCAGCTCAGGTGCTTCAGTATCGATGGCAGATGCCTGGGCTAGTAAAAATCTTTTCGTTCCTATTTAATATTATTATATTAACAAACCACCACCACTACTACTACTACTACGGGTACCCGCGGCGGTGGCTCAGTGGCTGGGGCGCTCGTCTACTGAGCCGGTGTACCCGGGTTCGAACCTAACCGCGGAGGCCGCTTTTCGATGGAGGCGAAACGCTAAGGTGCCAGTGTGCTGTGCGATGTCAGCGCATCTTAAAGGTCCCCAGGTTGTTGAAATTATTCGGGAGCCCACCACTACGGCACCCCTTTTTTCCTTTCTTCTTTCACTTCCTGCTTTATTCCTTCCCTTACAGCTCGGTTCAGGTGTCCGCCGATATGTGAGACAGATACTGCGCCATTTCATTTCACCAAAAAACAATTTTCGATTTTTCCTGTATGCCCCGCCGCGGTGGCTCAGTGGTTAGGGCGCTCGACTACTGATCCGGAGTTCCCGGGTTCGAACCCGACCGCGGCGGCTGCGTTTTTATGGAGGAAAAACGCTAAGGCGCCCGTGTGCTGTGCGATGTCAGTGCACGTTAAAGATCCCCAGGTGGTCGAAATTATTCCGGAGACCTCCACTACGGCACCTATTCTTCCTTTCTTCTTTCAGTCCCTCCTTTATCCCTTCCCTTACGGCGCGGTTTATGTGTCCAACGATATATGAGACAGATACTGCGCCATTTCCTTTCCCCCAAAACCAATTATTATTATTATTATTATTATTATTATTATTATTATTATTATCATTATTATTATTATTATTATTATTATTATTATTATTATTATTATTATTATTATTATTATTATTATTATTATTATTATTATTATTATTATTATTATTATTATTATTATTATTATTCCTGTACCCGGCGCGGTGGCTCAGTGGTTAGGGCGCTCGACTACTGATCCAGAGTTCCCGGGTTCGAATCCGACCGCGGCGGCTTTGTTTTGATGGAGGCAAAACGCTAAGGCGTTCGTGAGCTGTGCGATGTCAGTGCACGGTAAAGATGCCCAGGTGGTCGAAATTATTCCGGAGCCCTCCACTGCGGCACCTCTCTCTTCCTTTCTTCTTTCACTTCTTCCTTTATCCCTTCCCTTACGCTGCGGTTCAGGTGTCCCACGATATACGAGACAGACACTGCGCCATTTCCTTCTTCAAGAAGAACAGCGCGAAAAGACAAGGACCACAGGAAGATACACAAAGACAGCGCTTGTCTTTGTGTATCTTCCTGTGGTCCTTGTCTTTTCGCGCTGTTCTTCTTGAACATGGCATACCAACTCGCCCAAGCATCAGTCCTAACGAGCCATTTCCTTTCTCCAAAAAATGAATTATTATTATTATTTGCTTTCATCATATTGTGCGGAGTATTAACCTTCTGCTGGTTTTCAGAATAGGAAAGGCGCAAACTGCCTCTAGTTCCACCGCCGCATAATCACAACGCAATTGAGGTGTCCACCGACGCAGTGCCCAAGTAATGCATGCTCTCGCATTTACACATAATAAAAATTGCTTAGGTGCCTGCATAATTTGTCATGTTTTGAGCTTAAACAAGTTCATTTCAATTAACAGTTTAATGCAACACTGTAGGAGAGCTCCAATGAAAAAATGAAAAAAAAAATCACCTTGGATGCTGTCAATAAAGCTGTAAGGTATCCTAACATAGCCGCTATATCTTTCTGCGCTGAATATGAAGACATGCAGTTAATAGTTTCCCAATAGACGGCTCTATCCCTCGGTGCGAGTGCTGTCATGAACTCTCTTCCTTAAAGATTTTTATGGTGCCTTTTTAATCGGCGCCCCATACATGCTTAGGTTAATTAATAAGTTTTGAATGTCAATGGGTCATTCCACACCAAACGTCCCAAAAAAATCATGGAAACTTATCCTAATGTGCATAATCAAAGTCTGAAATATTTTTGCCGAAAAAAAAATTATTCGTGAGGTGACGGCAGTTCGAGTGTTTAGAAAGGGCGAGAAACCAGGCAATATAAAATTCAAATTTTTAGAAATCACTTCACAATTTTTTTCATTGACATTTGCACAGATTCAGGCTTTCGGTGTAATTCGGAGCATGCATGTTTATAGGGCATCAATATTTAAAAAAAAAGTTGTGCTGAGGCTTAGCTAAAGTGTTAAGTCTGGATATCTTGAAGCGAAAAGCTTCGTGGCGATGCTCGTGGTTTAGCTTAAGGTTTCATACATAGGGTTACAATTTGGGTATACCTTTCTAGCTTTCCAAAACGTGTTGTTTTAGGTATACAAAGCTTGTACTATCGTCCAAGATCCCGCAAATGCCTTAGACTTTCACAAACGTCACACACGTGGCCGAACGGGTTGTCCACAAAGTCTTTCGCAAGGACCTTGGTCGCGCTGGCACTTTCACCGAGTTTCAACATGTAGTCTGTGTAGCGGCGAGTTTTTACCTCTTCTTCCATAGCGTCGTCGTCGTCGTCTTCGCTCTGTTGGCTGCTAACACTGGTAGCAGACGCGTCTTGTCGTCGTTTAGCGAGGAGCTCCTCTCGTTGCTTGGGTGTTTCGGTTGTTCGTTTAGCTCCGGCCTTTTTATTCTGTCTTCGAAATCGCTCGACGTCTCCCCAGATACAGTCTTCGCTCACCTGGCCACTCTCAACTGACGCAGCCAAACGGCGCAATTCAGCGTCCTTTTGCCGCCGTTTAGAAAGGCGTGCCTCTCGTGATTCTGGCGTTTCAGCCGCTTGTCTAGCCTTGCACTTTTCATATTTTCGCTGCTTTTGAGCCAACTCTTCTGGGTCTTCTTCTCCTCCTTCCATGGCGAAAGGTCAGACGACGGAGGCAGCGCGCGGCGGCGACGACGGCTGCGGCAGCAGCGGCCACCTGCGCTCCGCGTGAAGTCACTCGGTTTCGCGCATGCGCAGCTGTAGCAAATCTGTAGTATAGTGCCTAGAATATACTTGCTAGTATTCCGAGGGCGCGCGCTCGCGTGGCCGCTGCGGTGATGCCTTCCTGCGGCCACCGCGTGGTGACGCTGCCAGTCGCTAAGATGTTTAATGTATGCGGACGATATTGTACTGTTAGCAGAAAGCCAGGAAGATTTGCAAACTTTGGTGAATTGCTGTGGAGACGAAGGAGACAGTCTAGGTTTCAGTTTTAGCGCAACTAAGTCAGGTGTGATGGTTTTGAACGGCACAACTGATCAGGAGCTTACAATACAAGGCCATGAAATACCCCGAGTGGCCGAATACAAATATCTCGGGGTATGGGTAAACAACGGGCATATGTACACGGAAAAGCACGAACAGTCTCTCATATCAAAACGGCGAAGAGAAGCCGGGATATTGAAACATAGGGCATTATGGGGGGTACAACAGGTATGAAGTCCTCAGAGGTATTTGGAAAGGAATAATGGTGCCGGGGCTTACTTCCGGGAATGCGGTTCTATGCTTAAGGGCTGCAGTTCAGTTGCGATTAGAAGTAAATCAGAGAACTGTCGGAAGATTAGCACTAGGTGCCCACGGGAAAACCACAAACGAGGCAGTACAGGAGGATATGGGCTGGGCAACGTTCGAAAAACGGGAAGCTCAGAGTGAAGTACTATACGAAGAACGCCTCAGGAAATTGGATGATAACAGGTGGGCAGCTAAGGTATTTAAATACCTGTACAGAAAGAGCGTTGACACACAGTGGCGGAAACGAACTAGAAAGCTGGCCAGTAAGTTTGCCAGAGACGAGGAAGGAGAAAGAAAGAGCATTAAACGACAGGTTAAAAACGTCGAAGGTAAAAATTGGATACATTCAATGGAAAAGAAGCATAGTGTAGAACTATATCGATGCTGGAAAAGGCAGATCAGGAAGGAAACGTTTTATGATAACTCAAGAGGCAGTGCCCTCCTCTTTGAAGCTAGGTCAGGGTGTCTTAGAACGCGCAGCTACAGAAAAAAATTTAACGAAGAAGATGACACGTGTGCTGTGTGTGGCAAATCTGAAGAAACAATAGAACACCTCATCCTAAAATGCGATGGTATCCATCCCGATGTCGATGCAGGCACAGTCACTCTTCCTGAGGCCTTAAGGTTTAGAGATAACAATAGTCATGTTAAATAAATCTGCGGTGGAAATTAGCAAAAAGCGATTGGCGGATTGGTGGCACAAAAGCAGAGAGGTGACAAGTTTTAAAGTGTAGGAAGACGTTTTTTTTAAGGAAATGGCGAATTGTATTAACAACTTTATTTTATTTTATTGATACTGTTGACCCTCGCTTGAGGGTCGTTACAGGGAGGGAATACAATGCAATGTACAACAAAAAAAATTCATGTCTCATAACATCAAGTTGGGTGCCCCCGACACAAAATATCGATAGAACGTTCGAACTTGTGCACTTCCGATTGTTCGACAACTTCAACAGGCAAAGCATTCCAAATTTCGATGACATCAGGAAAAAAAAGAGTAACGAAAAACATCAATACGTGAGTCGTAAGGCTTGATCGATCGAGTGTGGCTTGTTCTCGCGCTCCGTCTTCCCGGAGGCTGAACATATCTATCTGATTTTATCTTGAAGTGCCCTTGAATTATTTGAAAGAAAAGTTTTAGTCTTGATTTTTTCCTTCGATTTTCCAGTGACTCGAGCCCACATGAGTTCAGCATTTCCGTCACTGAGTCCCTTCTTCTGTATCTTGACGATATAAACCGAGCAGCCATTCTTTGGATTCGTTCCAGTTTATCTTTTAGAACTTTTTGGTGCGGGCTCCAGACGACACAAGCGTACTCCAAGGATGGGCGGATGAATGTTTTGTAAGCTATCAGTTTGACATCTTTTGTTGCATGTTCCAATTTCTTCCTCAGAAAGTAAAGTTTTTGGGAAGCTGTCGAGCACACATTATTAATATGTTTATGCCACTGCAGATTATGTGCAATTGTGACGCCTAAATACTTGAAGGTATCAACATTTTTTAGATTATTTTTCCAACATTATAAGAAAATAACTGCAAAGTCTTCTTATTAGTTATATGCGTAAAAGTTGATTTTGTGTAATTAATTTCCATGCCCCATTTTTCGCACCAAAGATGCAAGGAATTAAGGACACGGTTTATTCTAATTTGGTCGGCAGCTTGTGTTATTCGAGAATAAATTAAACAGTCGTCTGCAAAAAGCTTCAATTCTACGGGAGACTCGGTAAACTCGTTAATATCATTAATATAAATTAGGAACAGCAATGGAGCTAAAACCGACCCTTGAGGAACGCCAGAAAATACTTCTAATGTAGAAGAAAAACAATCATCCACATGCACAACCTGCCTGCGATTATTCAAATAGGCTTCAATCCACTTAAGAATGGTTTCGCTAATTCCTGCTTTGTGTAACTTGAAAAGTAATTTACTGTGTGGAACCTTGTCAAATGCTTTTGCAAAATCTACGCAAATGACATCTATTTGTTCTTGGGCATCTATGGCTGAACTATAATCATGTATCGTTTCTATGAGCTGTGTTATGGTAGATAGCCCTCTTCGGAACCCGTGCTGATGCTGATAAAAGAACGCGTTATCCTCGAGGAAAGTTAGTATATGTTTACTTATGATATGTTCCAATAGTTTACAGCTGATACTTGTCAGGGAAATTGGGCGATAATTATTTGCGAGTAGTCGGTCGCCGTTTTTAAAAACAGGTGTTACGACTGCGCACCGCCAATCTTGTGGCAACGAGTTAGTGTGTAGGGACTTTGTAAAGATTATCGTCAAGAAAAATGATATCCACTCAGCGTATCTGTTTAAAAACTGGGTTGGAATCCCATCCGGCCCGCTAGCCTTTTTAGAATCCAAAAGTAACAATTGATTAAACACGCCGGCCTGGGTCACGACCAGGTCTTCCATCGAACATGAAAGGGAGGAAGGCGGGTACGCGTCACAGTCATCATTGCTTGATTTAGAAAAAAACAGACTGGAAAAAGTTTTTTAAATGATCTGCTATTTTTGTTTTTTTCTGTTACTATGTTCTCACTAATTTGAATTCTATTGAATTCCTCTTTATTGCCACTAAGGTAAAGCCAAAACTTCCGAGGTGCCGTTTTAACGAAGCTACTTAATTTTTTATTAAAAAATTGCTCTTTTGATTCCATCAGAGCCGTTTTTAAACTCCTTCGCAATTTCGATACCTCAGCTGAGCTCACTTTTCTCCTGCGCAGCCTCTTTATCTTGCGCTTGATGTGTATAATAGGTCGATTAATCCAAGGGTTACGGGGTTTTATTTTCTTTTCTCGAGTTGGAATGAATCTGTCAACGCAATGTTTTATGATATTCTTGAAACGTAGCCATAGGTTTTCAACTGGTTCACAATCGCAGGCAAGTTCGAATTCATTATATGACATTTCTAAAAAATCTTGAATGGATGTGTCGTCTGCCTGCCTATAAGCCTTAAATTGTACAGATACAAAGGGTTGGCCACGAGTGTTTGTTCTGATCGGGATGTGCACAGAAACCATTCTGTGGTCAGATATCCCGTCTTTAACAGACACAGTACAGTCACCCACTCTGTCCGAAAGAAACACCAAGTCCAAAAGTGACCGGGATTCGAGTGTTATCCTCGTGTCTTCTTCCACGATTTGTTTAAGATTGCGCGAAAACATTATCTGCAGCAGTGCTTCGGAACTAGAAATTTCAACGTTCCCAGGTAGGAGCCTGTCCCAGTTAATGCTAGGCAAATTAAAATCTCCGGTCATTATTAGTCTGGTGGTACGGTTCAAGTGAGTGCATAAGAACATATTAAGGTCATCCAAAAACTCTGGTGAAGTGGCAGGCGGCCTATACACTGCGCCAACAAGGTAAGCAACACTCGCATAAGTAATTTTGCACCAAACTGTTTCAGGCAAAGTGCACTCGACCATTACTGCATCTATATATCTTTTGACAATGATTGCAACACCCCCACCACGAGTATCCCTGTCCCATCTGAACATCTGGTAGTTTGGGGGCACTATACAGTGACTAGGCACACCGTTGTTTAGCCATGTTTCGGTTACGACGAGCACGTGTGGACTTTCTGTCAGTAATACATATTCTAACTCGGTTACTTTGTTAAAAAGGCTACGAGCATTCAATGATAAGATTCGTAGCTATGACGGGGTGAGTTTAGGTGTTGATTCGCCGGAATTATCCGAGGTGTCAGAGCCATCATGCGAGTTGCCTGCTTTTCGAGTGCGGTGCTTGAACTTATCTCGGGAGTTCAGGAGCGAGCGTGCGTTCTTCTCGTTGTCCCATGTGTATAACTTGTCATTTATTTTGAGCTTGTCGTCGATCAAAAAGACCTTCTCGCCCTGCGCCCTTTCAGCAGAGGCACTTTCCCACAACTTCCTTCGCACCGCTACCGTTTCCTTCGCATAGTCATTGCTCACACTAACCGATTGTCCTTTCAGTTTGCTGCAGTTCTTCAGCACTTGTTGTTTTTCTCTGCCGTCATAAAATTTCATAATAATTGGCCTAGGCCGTTCTTTGTTCTTTTTCCCTATGCGATGGATTTTTTCGACGGTTTTTACTTCAACTCCCAGCGTATCATAAAAAATTTTATCTATGACAGCTGCCTTTAACTCCGTCTCTGAATCGCCGATTTTTTCAGAAACACCAAAAACCAGCAGATTGTTACGACGACTATAGTTTTCATACTCAATCAGTTTTCTGGCCTGTTGCTGAACTGTTACCTCAAGATATTCAATTCTTTTGTTCAATTCTTGTATCACTGCCAGAGAATCAGTCAGTCTATCAGTCTTTTCATTCAGCTGACCAATATCCTTGCTGATATTAGTCAACCGGCAGTCAGACGCGGTTTGATTATCTATAATCGTCTGTAACAGCTCAGCTGTCTTAGGTCCGGGCTTTTCTTCTATGTCTCCCGACATCAGCAGCATCAGCACGGACCAACAGTCAATAACAATGCAATGAAGCCTACCAGGGCACGGCAGGACGACTAAAAATCTATTGTCACTACGGTAACAGCAGTCTGTGGATGGGGAACCAACCTGCACAAACAGCAGCAGCGGGTGAGCCATGCTGTCCGCCGGCCAGATGCTGTGCCCTCTGATCTGGTTGGTGTCGCGTCGTTCCTTAAGTAGATCGGCTGCTCGTGACGTCACATCTCGTGGTCGATATTCCTTGATTGTGTTGTTGCTTGTGACGTGGCCCGCGCAAAGCATCAGGGGGTGTATCACGGTGATGTTGGTCGTTGATACCGGGGTGGGCGTCGCATGCAAAATCCACGGCAGAACCTGCACAAACAGCAGCAGCGGGTGAGCCATGCTGTCCGCAGGCCAGATGCCGTGCCCTCTCAGCAGAGTAAACAGAAATAAAGGAAAAAAACTGAGCATAGTGGCAACAACCACTGCCCCGTTTCAATGGCGACGCTCCTACCTTCCATCCATCCGTGCCACCACGCCGCGTTCGCTGTCGAGGCAGCGTAGGTGCGGCAAGTCTGGGGTTGATGCGCTGCGTTTTTTACTACGAAAATCTTCTCTGAACGCTTTGAGAGCACTTTTTGCATAAAAACACCACTGGCTGCCGACAATCTTGCCGGCCTGGCATTACCAGGAGAAATTCCTGGACTGAAACAGCGCTCGCCGTAGCGTTTTACACCTACCACCAGGTCCAGTTTGGTAAATTTTTATTCGTTTATTCTTTGTGTTGAACCGCGGAAGGACTTAAGCAGAAGTCATACTGACTGCCTAGTGTTCATCGAGGTACCCAACTTGAAATAAGCGACGAAAGTTGATGCGTTGGCCGCATTACGTTGTTGTGATTGAACGATCGAGTAATGTCCGGGCTCGTTGTTGCTACATGGAAACTTCCGACCGAGATTTTATTCGACTAGGGGCCAGTCGATTGCGATCCACGCATCGCGATCGCGGGTGAAGGATATCGTATACACCTTCATGCTGAGTGAGCGCTCGGCTAGCTCTGTCCAGGTGGAAAGACCGAGTCGTGGCCCCCATTCTCAATGGCGAGCAGAACATCTAACCCGGAATGGCGTCGCATATGGGTAAAAGAAAAGCAGGGCACTCTCGCTCTTTCCCAAAACGGGTTCCGTCTTCAAAGATCGCATGCGACGATCAACACAAGCAGTTGGAATAGGTCTCAGTATTGATGTGTTTTATTTGCAAATCACAACTTGCTTCATACAACTTATGCAGGTGTGTATGAGCTTGCGCTTCTCTTTGTAACGGAACAAAAGAAAATGGTGATTGTGCCATTGATTATTTACAAATCTGCAATACAGTAAAAACAGATTAAAAACAGAGCTTGTTGTAAGCACGTGCTTGCTTTGTTCTTTTCCGAGAAAATACACTGTAGCGACCACAAGGCTGCGTTCTGGCATCAAGCTTCCAAATGTTAGCATTCTTTCTATATACAAAGTGGCAAAGTTGTTTTTCTCTGCTCCATAACGTGCGTAGGCTACAGAGCCAGCAGGTGTTTCAGATATAACTTAACAAGGTGATGGTTCGGGCTAGTGGGTATGCGTTATGATCCATAGCGCAGCAACAAAACAGGGGACAAACACAAGCGCTTGTGTTAGTCCCCTGTTTTGTTGCTGCGCTATGGATCATAACGTTTCAGATATTTTGGTCCAGGTTGCAGGGATACAAATTGAGTCCAACGGATGCTGATCTTCAACAGCAATACAGCCCATCTGCTGCTGCGGGCATGAGTTCTCACTCGGCTGCTCTGTTGCTGCCGGCTCGTCGGAAACATCGTCGAGCGTGCTTGACGGTCCAAGGCTGACTCCTGCACCGGCACTGCGCGTTTGCCCTTTAGCGGCAGGTTGGTCACACATGCTCCTCACTTTTCTTTTCGATGTCTTCTTAGGCAGAAGGTATTTCGGATAGTTGTCGAATACTGCTGGCATGACATCGGGCATGAGATGGGGTCTATCTCTGGCGAGCTCGTTGGCGACACCGTTCACAGTCTCTCGATGTGGCACACTTCAAGATGTTTCTCGCAGACAACAGACGCTGGAGTCAACTTGCGGCGCTGTCTTTTGATCAGCCGCTCCCACTGCGCAAGCCGTGTTGGGTCCGAGGACACACGGAATATAGAAGCCTTGCCCGGATTCGACCGGTAGCCACTACAACAGAGCGGCACGAAACATGTTTTTCCCGGACATGTTTTTCCCGAGCACCATAACCACTGAGCCACCGCGGCGGCTTTTTGTGATGTAATTTAGAAAAGTTACCGACATGCTGTGGTTCAAAACGCGTGGTTGCAATTAACAAGCCACATCTAAAAATTCAAGAATGTGCACGTGGGATACTGAGAAAATAGGAAAAATGCGGATTGTTAGCATGTTCTCGAGCTTCGCAGTTCACATGGACCATACCCCCTCTGTGCCTTTACATAGGTGACACGTGGAAGGAGGCCAATCCTGAGAACCCTCCAGCCAAAGGCTGCATCGGTGCAAATAATGAATAGTCAGGTAATATGTCTCTGCTTTGTCTTCATCCAAGTAGTCGAGCTGTCTCACTCAAACAATCAACTCACCTAAATGGGGTAGAAATGAATCGTAATTTGCATAGCATGAACGCATTATATGTCTGAAATTTCCTTCGATGCTTTGTTTTATTTTTATGTGCAGGCCACACAACATCCTGTCTCAGCAGTGACACCTGCACAAGCCGCATCTGCTGCCTCAAGTTCAACCTGGGACACAGCGGACCATTTGCACCAGACTTCAGACTCGGATGAGTGCTACAGCAGTGTCCTTGACCTCAGCTGCCGTGGTCCTGTTTCCACTCAAGAAGGAAGAGCAAGTCAAAAGTGTAACAAGAGTTGCCAAGCAGAGATGCAAGTTTGCAGTGTGGGTGTTCAGTGGGAAGACCCATATTCCATCATACATGTTGAGCACTCATATGCAGCTCCAGAAACCAAATTTCAATGCTCAGAAACACAAACCACATCAAGACCAGCTTCTGAGGACCTTTCTGAGGCAGCGTGCAACTTTTACACGGGTCTTGGGCTTGATGGCTTTAGGAAACTCGTGACAACAGTGGCTGATCATGGCAAGGTTTGTGGAAACATGACCATTGGCGACCAAGTCCTGCTAACACTAATGCGACTGCGATTAGGACTACTGTATTTTGACTTGGCCCTGAGATTTGGCGCATCTGTGGCTCAAACAGGAAGAATATTTCGCAAAATGGTAGGCATTTTACATGGCATTATGACCAATGTTGTTGCATGGCTGCCAATGGAAACAATTTTAGCAACAATAACACAACAGTTTGCCAAAAGTCAATATGCTGACACTACTGTTATTGTAGACTGTACTGAGGTGTACATGCAGCGGCCCAAGAAACTTTATCCCAGAGGGCAGACATACAGCTCCTACAAGGGCTGCAACACTGTCAAGTTCCTCGTTGCAGTTGCACCAAGTGGATTCATGTTTGTATCTGGCACATATGGTGGACGAGCATCAGATAAGTTCATTGTTGAAGACTCTGGCTTTGTTGACAACTTGTCTGAAGGGCACGTAATCATGGCTGACAGAGGTTTTAGTCTGTACTTCCATGAAGGAAAAGGGAGTGAAGCTCAACACGCCGGCTTTCTCAAAAGGCAGGCTTCAGTTTACTGAAAGAGAAGCAACTACATCAAGACGGATCTCGCACCTGAGAATTCACGTTGAACGTGCAATTAATCGTATTAAAGTGTACAGAATTCTCAAGTATTCATTGCCTATTAATCACAAGAAGTTGATGAACAGCATTGTGCTAGTTTGTGCGGGGCTGTGCAATCTGAAAGGGCCACTAATAGCAGATCCAAAAGGCGAAGAGGAAGAGAACGAAAATGACAATGAGAATGAAACAGGCCACATCCAAGGCACCATTACTCCGTGACAAGCAGGAGGGCTCACTAGACATTTCTGATGCTGTGAAAGAAGACTGGATGGAGTGTTTGACTATTGTGCACCATTTTATTGCACTTCATTACAGCATGTTGAAGGTGTACAGACACAAAGTTTTCGAGTGTCAGTTTTTTTGCCTTGAAAGACGCATATGGGCCTAGTAATGGTGAAAAGGAGCTCAAAACTCTTGTGCAGATAGTTGATAATTATAAACACTTTTGTACCTGCAGCTTCTGTCTCTGTCAGTGCCAGCACTGAACTGCACCTTGACGTTCAAGTCGACTGGCCAACCTGTACTACTACTACATTCCTGATGACGTCGGTGTCGTCAGCAAGCACTGGTAGCCCCTGTGAACTACCACATAGTTTGGTAACGTCACAGTAATTGGGCAAGTGCACCTTGACGTCACTGGATACGAGTGGAAAGGCCGAACGGCTTATCAGACCATGCAAAATCGTATGTTCCACTCAACGCCTGTCAGTGAACCTTACTAGAAGACATCTCCTTGCACCCATGAAAGAAATCATTCGCTACTTTGTGTTAAAAATTTTGTGTCTGTACCTCTTGGTTACACACCGTGTTGTTTGGTCTTTGAAGTGTTTGAGAAATGCTCTAGAACTTTGTTTTTGTGACCTCAAGCACACCCACATGAGTGCTAGAGGTCATATTTGCAGGACTTTGTACATAGGTATGCACCGCTTGCTGCAGTGATATTTCCTTGCATCAACATCTCAAGCAGTGATAAAAAAACTCAAAACACAAAAAGTAAAACTCAGTCATTCAGTGTTTATTGTTCCGTCTGTTCTGCTGGTGTAGTGATAGCCCTGTATTCAGATATGTCTAAGCTGTTGCTGTGAACAGCATCAACAAGCCTTGGCAAATAATGCCTGAAATAGAATTCTGACAACCTTGAAATATGAAGGCAAACAAAATCTGCATCATAGGGCACTTCAACTAAAATAGAGTTCATGGCTGACCACACATAGAAGTAGCAGTGTGTACGCTCTGTGCAGAACATAACAAACTGCACCTGGTAGTAGTATCCATTTTTTCCTTTCCTATCAAGGTAGTAGACTCCATTCGAGTCCTTCTTGACATCGTACTTGTTGGAGTCTGCAAGCTGCAGACAGTTTTCTACATGCGGGCATTTAATTTCTAATATGCTGTCTGTGCCAACTAAGCCATCAGGGCTTGCCGACAAAAATGGATGTGTGGCGCTAAAAACTGTGCCACAACGTTCAACATGGACACCACGGTGGTTCTCAAACATCTGCCTGGCAACAGGCTCGAACCTCTGTCCATGACTTGTCGCCTTGTTGCCCCGAAACTGGCTAAAAAGGCATGATGTGACAAACTTATCTGGTGGGGTTTCTTTCTTCCGTGGAACCTTTGACACATTAGAAGCTGTGAGGCGCAGCTTACGGCTAGCTTCCCAAAGCTTCCCAGTCTGCTGGCATGTGAGCTCTATAAGCCTTAGCCTGATTTGCTCTTTAATACATACTCATTTACTATAAAAAATTGAGCAGGTGTTGCACGCCAATAGGTCGGCATCATCATGTCGACCATGAGTGAGCTCAGGGGCTGCATTCCCTAACATATTTTTGGCATGCACAATGGGCGACACTTTTGCGGCAACAGTCTGATGCAGAAGGCTCCCTTTTATCTCAAGAAGGGGTACTATTACAGACTGCTGCATCTCTCTCACATATTGCTCATGGGTCTTAATGTTTTGTATTAACCTTATGCCTTTTATGCTCCATGTCTTTGCATTCTTTTCGCATCTTAAAATCCATGCTATCTATTTGGGATGGCTTAACATTTCTCTTCGTGCCCTGATTCCACATGGCACTCTTGTCAGTGCAGCTTTGTCCGGTCAGGCCGTTTCGGCTGGAAAATTCCACCTTCCAGAGGACCGCACCTTGTTACATGAAAAAAAAAGCGGATAGAAAAAATTGAAAGCAACCAGTGGCTACAATGGATAATGCTACTGCATGTGAAAGTGACTCTATTGGCTACAATGAATAATGCTACTGCATGTGAAAGTGACTCTATAGTGGTCAGACCCAGGTCAGAGCTCGGAGAACAAACACGAGGATCACTGGTTGAGTGGCGGTGAAGAGGAAACCTTTATTGGATGTGGACGTGATTATTTATTACATACTTCAAGCTTGGATGTCAGGCAGGAAACACAGGTAGTACAGAACGAGATAGGATACGGCTATACAATTGCATTCAATCGAAGGAAGGCACGACAATAAGTGTGCAGCACTTAAAAAGAAAACGGAAATGTAAACACTACGCTAAAACAATGTGAAATACTGCTGTCTATTATAAAATGCACTCACTATAACTTCAAATACATTAAATTACTTTAACGTGAACAGACATTTACGAAGTATACTTACAGAAGAGAAGATGAAATACAAAGAAATTCAAGTGTCCCGAAAGCATTCAACCCTAAATTATTCATACTCTTTAAACACCATCATTATTTCACGCATTTAATCATGCACATATCTAGGTGGTGTTATCACGAACAAACTGAACTGGTCTGAACATATCACAAAACTCGCGGCTGACACGTACATCTGGAAAACTTGGCTTCATTAGACGTTCACTTTCTTTGTCTCCCAGTTACATCCAAAAACTCGCCTATGAGGAATACATTAGACCAAAACTTCAATTTGGCTGCATAACATGGAGCTCTCATCAGCATTATTTAATTGAATTACTTGCAAAGCATCCAGGATCGGGCTGCTCATTACATTTGCTCAGCATGTGATACACGGCTTAGCCTTAGTGCCATAAAATTTTGCACTGGCCTCGACTCATTAGCTCATCAAAGAAAGAAATCACGGATGGGCTTAATTCATAATCGGTATTATAACCGCCCTCGCTTTAGAACCTTCCTCCTAGTTCTACCCGTATGAACATCGCCTCGGCTTTTCAGTTCTCTGTGCGTGCAGCGTATATCTGGCTCCACAAATGCATTCAATAAATCATTCTTAGCTTTGACTATAGATAAATAGCATTCTCAATTCCTGAATATATCATCTATGAATGTGACTTTACATTAAGGCAGTTAATATCACTCAGCTCATTTTGTTAAATTAAACTGGGGAACAGCAATAAGTTCAGTCTTTTTTTCTGCTTGACTCCAGTCCAAAACTGAAATTTTTTTTGTTGTTGCTTTTCAGTGTAATTTATAAACTACCTTTTGCTCTGCACCTGTATACTATTTTGTGCATATTGTGCTTGTAAAAATGTTTTATAAACGTACGTGGACATGAATCACATGAGTTTTCTGGTCGTTCATATGCTATTCACATTGTACTTGCATATGCATGGTACCATAGTAATGTATAACATTACCATGCCTTTTTGTTTGCTTTTAATTGCATCAAAATATGACCATGAACATACTTTCTTGCTTCCCCCCTTATGTAATGCCCTACCCAGGGCGCGTAAGGGACAATAAATAATGATGAGTCCATAATAAGTCTCACACACTTCTACACAACCTTTTCTTTTTCACGTAAAAGGTGCAGATATACAGCCAGCATAGTTTTTCATGAAGGTACAGGCCACGCAGCTTGTTTATACATGCACAAAAATATAAATGTGCATAGCATGTTACTCAGACATTTTGTGCAGCTAGGAGTCAATTTCCAACCAAATAGCTTTATGGAGAAGGTATTGATAATAAATGGAAACATAGCTGCAACAGGAATGCATGATGATGGTTAAGTGCCGTCAGCCGAGGTAGCCGAGAGGTTGCATGCAACACATGCAGGTTATAAATGATTACAGTTCACTTAGATCACATCACTAGACTCAAGGGTGCCTAAGGTACAATAAAATATTATGGTTGACACAACAAGCTGCAGCTATGAGACAAGTAGTTTAAGCAACCTCTAGGAACAGAAGGCGGTGCAAAAATTAAGGGGACATTTAAGCTGCACCTTAAGGCTATGTCTAATGCAATAGATTTAATGGTCATTTGGTACCTTCTTAATTAGTACCTCTAATTACACTGATTACCACACATCAGTAGTCCTACTAGACACCACAAGACACACGATGTTTCCTTTAACCGTTGGACAAACGTGCTGCAATGGCATAGGAGTAACGTGTCTGACTCAACCAATGGGTCATGGGCTCGATTCCCAATTATTAGCCGAATTTTCTTTTCAGCGTAATTAATTTACATTATATCATTTCAGTCATGTTATGGCCTCATAGTCACAATTTAACTGAACATTAGTCACTATAATTCCACAGCTGCTCAACTAGTGATGTGACAACCCTCTCGACCAATTCTGAACTAGTGACAACACATGAACCAACTAGCTCAAATTTCCGTGCTATTGACAACACGCACTGCTTTTCCTTCGAACGTCTGCTGTAACGCTGACGCATTAAGACTGCCGATAACTGTACTCACCGACGTGGCTGCACACGGCAGTCAATACGACTTTGCAGGAGCAGGACCAGGATAAAATGCGGCAATCGCTTGACATGCAAACCCATGCTTGGTGCGGTCGGTCAGAATCAGACTGGGAGGGTGAGACTGTCCCTTTAATAAAACAAGTCTCTTTGTCAGCTTGGTAAATGAGGAGCTGACCCACTTTTCCGCTAATTACAAAGTTGTACGAGTCTAAACTCTTGATGGCTTGGACATCTTCCAGATCGCAAGCTTTTGTTTTTAGCAGGTAATACGTTATGTGGTTTTCTTGCAGGGAAGGCCAGAGCTTCATGTCTTCTTTCCATTCGTTGGCCGCGATGGAAAGAGGATGCGGCAGAACCCGGTCGCCTACGGTGAGGAAGCAAAACAAAAAATACGCGCAAAGTTAATCGCAATATTATCATACATGGAAACACGCAGACAGAACAAAGCTTTGACGACAAACTGCTTATTGGCCGAGCATGAGCCCGCAAACAGACATTAAAAGGATGGTGGCGCGATAGCGGCTAGTGCACTGCACGGTCATCGGGTGGAGAATGACTTTCGCTCTCGGCTGCACTCAATTTAGCAGCCAACTTTTTTGACAAGGTGCTTAAAGTACAGAGAAGCATCTCGGACAATAAGCAGACGCGCGCCCTGCTCAGGTCTCGCCCAGCCAACAAAACAGTAAGACAAGCTTCCGAAGTAGGTAAACGAAAAATACAAATGAACTTCACGGCGACATTCTTAGCTCGATCCGATCCTTAATCCCTAACAGGAGCGCTCTCTGTTCACGTCTCGCGCAGCCAACAAGGCGATAAGGCAAGCTTCCAAAGGGGATAAACAAAGAAAAAAAAACAACCTTCATAGCGTTACCAGTTTGATCCGATCCGCAAGGGGCACCTAAGGAACATGAGAAAGGTATCTAAAAACCGGTACCTTTAAGCGATAAGGTGCGCCGATACACAGTGCCGTGTCGCGGCAAAAGCTTTGGTATGCAGCTGTATCATGCTGACTGGGAACTTGCCAGGACGCGTACTCTAATAAAACATTTCGTTTTATGACGCGCAAAAACCATTGCAATGCATACAAAATTCGCCGGCATCATTGCTGCCGCGCTACCGCAAAACTTTACTACCGTCCCGATGCGTGTTCTACAGTGTTTGTCATGCGTACACAATACCATAGTGAAAAGAAAAAACACCTATTTTAAGTGTCAACGGACCGCCTGGAGAACAAGCCATTGCTACCGTTCCTGCTTCCGCCAATGCAACGATTCGCGGTGCCCGCAGTCCACAGCCAACGCTCGCACCGCGGCGCTACCGTCGCAAGAAAAATGGCGGCGCCCACAGAACGCTGAAGATTCTGGTCTATAGCCGAACGGTCCGTCGTGTGAATCGGCCTTAAGCGCAGCTCCGCGGCGAGGCGCGCGGGGTGACGTTATGCCAGGTGGTGCCGCAGCGTCCGCCAGCTGCAGCGGTTGCTAGGCAACGGCTCTGTGCCTCCTCCTCAGGAGTGCCACAGCGAAATCTCAAGTTCGTGGCCAATGTAGCTTTCGCTACAAAATACAAACAATAACGGTTTACATAGAACAGTTTATTGCCTTTCATTTTATCGAGGTAATTTTTGTTTCAAGCGAAAAAAGAATTTTTGAAGTTGTGCTTTCGTGCCGCAAGTTGCTTCGTCTTTTAACGCCTCTTCACCGCAGAACACGGCACCTGGCATGGCACGACACTTATGGCCAGATAACTACTTCAGTTTGCCGCCGTTCGCTGTCGTGCGTTTTTAGGTCTTAAGCTGAAGAAGATATGGCGTGACATTCGGCGCATGGTATGCAAGGAACGAGATCGTTTTCGCTTTCGAAGCTCGAATAGACACGCTTTGGTACGTGTCGAAGTCCACACAAACCCCTCCTGTACCCTCTGCCACCACTCCAAAACCATTCTTGACCATGTCCTTTTCCTCTGCCCGGCGGATCCTCCACCGCGGGGCCTGGAGCACCTTGCCTCTTGGGACGTTTGGGATACCCTACTGCGGTCCGAAGACCCGGCCAAGCAATCCATCGCCACAGGCCGGGCTGCCAGCGTCCTGAGCCTCCGGGACATGAACGTTTGAGTGCAGTTTGGCCGTGCGGGGGACCTGCGTGGCCTAAACTCCACTGTGTCAATTAAAGTTTTCACCACCACCACATTTCGTGCGGCGCAAGGGTATTCTGCGTCCTGTTTCGCAAGGACCACGAGGATGTATGACCAGCTAGCATGGCAGGCGCATCACAAGTGCGTTATTTATATCGGAATAAGATCGCGGAGAGCGGGCGCCTCGGAGTGCACGTGAAGGTGCAAAGTGCTCACCGCTGAACGCAGCACGCTCGCCCGTAGGTGCGCCGCTCGTATGAAGGTTGTTCGCCAGTATAGCGGCTCATTTTCGCTGCAGTTGTTGTATTATCAAGGAATGGCAACACTGGAGTCGAGCCGATCGGACGTGTTCCACATGGGCTCCGTCGAAAACCTTCTTCTGCGGAATCCCTTGCCAATGACCCGAAATTTCGGCAGAACTGTCAGCCAGGTCACTCAACGAGTAATAGGACGCCTTGAATTTGAATGTGGGCCCACTCGTTCGATTTTTATTGGACTTTGAAGGGCTTTTCTCTGTCCCATTATGCTGTACTATATCTTCTAATATCACCACAATGACCTGTCACTCACTGCAACAGTGCCTTGTGAGCTTTATGGACCTCCCATGCTTCCAAACCTTCAAAGGACATCAAGAACATTGTCCACAGTGTTCATCTGTTTAAGGCCTCTTTACAGCATCAGCTGTAAAAAGGTCTTAAGATTAGAGGCCTTAAAAGGAAGCTTGCTTTTCCAGTTGCTTCATGCGCTCCATGCTAGTTGGCCACCTAAGCCCAATTACCTTCCACATGTAAAATCTATGTTTGGTGCTGGTGGCACAGCACTCATTTTAAACTTATCACAGAAGGTGGAGGGCACACCTTGTGGCGACTTAAGACTTTTGCTGCCTCAGTATTTTAGCGTTCCATTTGTTTAGCCTCTGCACGAGCAAGTGAATGCCAGATTCGAAGCAGGAATCGGGAAGGCCCGTGCATACCAGAAAAGTGCCTGCCAGTTTATCAAGTGCTGTTTTCTGAAATAAATATGAATTTAAGAGAAGAACATGTTTCGCTCTGCAGACACCAAAGCGTAATCGTTTATCTCTCCGCAATTTTTGCACCTGTTTTAGAAAGCGAATTGTAACAGAAGCACACAATTGTAAAGTGCAATTAAGTCAACACTCAACAGACTTTCCCAGCCGCGGGGCCACAAAAAATCGGATCGCGTACACAACTCATCGCACATAAGGTTAGTTCAACTGAACTGTTGTCAAAAGTTTCCCGCTTTTTTTCGGGAGCACTCAAAAGCTGGTAATTATGCGTGTTTTAGATGACCTTGAGTTACGTTGGGCTGGGTTAACAAAAGATATAAAAACATTTTCAGCGCTTGTTATTTTCCGTAGACCTGCACAGAGCTTTTGAGCAGAACTTACGATAAAACAGACGAGTTTTTCCCTCCGGGCCTTTGGGTCCACTGGCGGGCAGGTGGGCTCCGTGCTAGTCCTGGGTTATCTGCTAACACAAAATATTCGGGCGCAAGGAAGTTGACAACGGAATGCCGAGTGTCAGATAACAGGCAATCGCTCAGTATGTGCAAGTCAAAAGATAGAAAGAACAAATTACTCACGTCAACACGATCGCACGCTCCTCCCGCCGACCGGCCATAGTGCTACTGAAAGCAATGCTCGGCTCGACTCAAGCATGGCTCAAACCAGTGCCTCCTGAAGAACATGCCTGAAGCGTCTCCACGATTTCAATGAGCCCCGAGATCGCCTCGAAATTGGCCAGACTGGCCGCTAAGAGACGCTAAAAAATGACCCTCAATTTCGGTTTCAATGGCTGGGAGACTGTGATGCGCGGCGCTAGATCATGCTGTCTCATCCTTTTTCCTACATTTGAGCAACAAATTTTAGCTCGCTAACAACAAAAAACATGTTTTTGGATGTCTCAGCATGCAGAAAATGCATAAAAAGTCTAAACTGACTTCCACATATTACTTGAAGAGGATAGTCAGTTTCGATTTTGTAATCTAAAAGCATGCTGTGCGCCCCGTTGTATCATGCCGTTAGGACCTTTTGTCTGCTGCATAAGCAGTAACTTTTGGTTGGGTTACAAAAAAAGGAACGTGTTCAAAACAACCATATTGCAGCAAGTGCTTGAAGTGGCTAGAAATGCCACAAAATAATTATTTACACTGCATGATGCATGGTCGTATATATCGTACTGTTGCCAATGGCAAGAAATAAATTACTTCGGAAAAGCAAAAAGGGAAAATAATCCAAGAGATAGAATAAGGACAGGAGGAAGTCCGGAGTTACCTGAGCTCTCAACTGTAGGTCACCCGTAGAAAGGAAGACTGCCTATGGCGCTCAATGGATGGAAGCGGAAACGCCGCGGTAACTTGCCTGGGGAGTCGCTGGCCCGCAGGGGGCACAACCCTCATATCTAATGTTGTTCTTAGAACTTTGCGAAGCGCACGTCTGTTAAAATTGTGCTGCGGAGCATTGCGAGAGATGTTTTGATCGGGTGAAGCAGATCTTAGAAGGCAGCCTAGCTGTGCTAGCTGTTTCTGGTCATTTTTCTGACGAGCTTTCGCCGAACGGTACCTCCTTTTATAACGTTGACAAATTTCAAGTAAATTCATGCCCCTCTTCTCTATTCTTTTCGCTAGAAACACAGCTTACTAGGTTCTTGTGTGATGCACACACGCACAGTGACGTCAGGAGTAACACGTACAACAGGCCTGATTGACCGGATTTCTCCAAACGACAAGCCCGTGCGTTGATGAAATGACAACTGGAACAAGGGGAGTATCAGACATGGCGAGCGACTTGTGAAAATTAAAAAACTGCGCTTGAAGGCACAGACACTTGCGCACTTACAAGGAAAAATGGCATGCGCCGGTGCAATGAAGGCGGCGGAAATCGTTTCTTACACTGCAGTTTAAAGAATTTTCGAGAAAGAGGTTTCTTGTACATCTTCGCAACTGCGTTCTTGTCTGTTATGTCAAGTGCATGATTTGTTTGCAATGGTTTGATGAACTTCTTGAATATAATATGCCGCTGTCCTTGTTCTCCTACAGGTCAGGACAGGCAAACCCGCCATTTTATTCACACTGTAGAGCAAGCATGTGTCCAGTGGCCTTTGAAGATGCGTTCGGTCTTTGAGCATGATATTGACGAGCTTCTTGAGGCCCTGTAACACTCTTAGGAGCGCTGATGTCAGGTAAAAGAGTTCACTCCAGTCTTGGTGGGCAGTCAAACTGTTTACAGTAGCATTTCCTTGGCTGGAAATGTAAGGTGCGAACTGCAGAATAATTTGATGTTGCGTTTGCCTGCCAGATTTTTCTTCGAATTACCTTGAGCCGTCTTTCCCGGAGTTCTAAGTCGGCAGGAATTACATGGTACGAAACGCCAGGTTTCTTGTTTCGCTGACTGGACATTCAAAACGGAACGCAACAGCAATGCATTTTCGCTTGCTACTCCCTCCAGTAACTGCAGTCATCGACGCGTCACTTCTCAAACGGTAACCCTAAACACACCAAACAAATAATATAAGAAACAGCGCACCAGAAGGCACACTTTTTGCTGTAATGGCAGTCACAAGAAAATCCTGTGCCGCCTCCGTGTCGTCTGTTAGAGGGTCATCTGATAGCGCCGCCATACGGCTGACGCATGCTCTACAGCAGGCAAAAAACTGACGCTTCAGGCATGTTCTTCAGGTGACATTGCTCAAACAACAAAATAATTGCTGGACGTGACTTCTTTGCTTCAAACCGGATTCGACGTCATAGGTTGAAATAACGCTTGCGTTATTTCGACAGGAAAAGAAAAAAATTAATATACCAAACCATTCAGGTTGTCAACTAAAAAAAGCTACCGTATAATATATATACTTCTAATATGTTTTTGCCTTTCTGCGCCTTTGTGACGTGAGCATGGACGCGAATACGCGAATGGTGCTATGAATTTCCCGTGCAGCTCTGTAAATGGCAAATGGCATGGCTGCGCGCCAAACTTCTAGACATGCTTGCAGAGGGGAATTGTGTGGTCGGTGCCAACAGTTGGAAGTTTAATCGAGTGAAATTGTTCAAGGAAAGTCAGCAGCACTGCATTTTTATTGTTTCTGTGCATCGCGAGTGACTTTGGCGGTAGCCACACGGCAACGTCTCCGGTTCGGCGAACTTGTGAGAAGGTGAGCTATTTCTCAAATTTTGAAAGCGGTTTTTTGTTTGTATTGTAACCCTACGTCTCGTCGCATGTTTTGCTCATGATAACATCAGTACAACGTGAATGCGCTTTCTGTCTCTATTTGAAGTAACATTGGTCGATCAGTGTAAACTTTTGGATTCAACTAAACACAAACTGTCCACGTTGGTACTGCGTGTCGAATGTGTCTGGATGATTCTGCGCACGAGATGTACTGATAATTTGTTTACTGCCAGATATAGTTTAGAGACTGGGACCCATTCATCCCACTGAATCAACGTTGGAAAGCTGTTTTGTGTTCATGCATCTGCTGTCCATAAACTCAACTTTTCGGTAATCATTCGCATGGTTCCTTTGGATGTGGACAATCGGCTACAGTTGCTAAGAGTGCCTGGTAGCAGAGCCCCTGGGGACGCTCAGTGGCCAGCTGTTTGTCCAGGTGCCAAGTACCAAAGGTACCATCCCTGACTTTTTTCCCAGTCCATCAAGCTCATATGTCGCAAAGATCACAGTGTGTAATCAGGTTGTAAAAAATTGGTAACTTGTACATATTTGAGAACAGTTCAGAGAAATGCACATGCTGCATCAGTATTCTCTCGGTAGACTTTCTAAGACCTGGATTCATTTCTTCTAGGGCAGTGGCAAGCAGTAGGTCAACTGTACACAAATTTATTTTCCCCTGGTGCAAAGGAAAGAATGCAAACATCATAAGACAAGTCTCTAGTCTGTTTAATTATCACTGCATTTGATCAAAGCATAGTATGAAATGCCGTATTTCTTATACGCTAGTTTTCTTTACTTTGAGCAGTAGGTATTGACAATGAACAGCAAAGCAATTCCACTCGCTGACGATTTTTCCTTCGGCACCAAACCGGGAATAGCTTACCCAATGTGTTATCTCGACAGACTCAAAACTTCGATGGACAGCTGTGTCCACAGCTGCAATCACCTCTCAGGTGCATGCACTCGTAAAACACATAAGGGTCATTCAGTCTATAAATTCCTCTTCTTTGTCCAGTGAATCCTCTTACATCATTTTCAAGCCACTCAGTCATGGCTCCTTTCACTCGGCCACCCCGGGCCAATACTACAGTGTTTCTCAATGCCATCATTAGCAGCAGCCTGACTACATCCGCTGCAGGACAAAGGCATCTCCCATGCCTCTCCGGTTGTTCCAGTCCTGTGCCAGCTGTGGCCACCTTATCCCCACAGACTTCTTTATCTTATCTACTTAGTTATCATGCTTTCTGTAAAAATGCACCACACGATGAGGAACTTCATGTACAGTGCAGATATTGACTGATATTTGATGTGTCCAAGAACCTCGAACTGCCAGGGGATCGACTGATGGAAAACAAGTGCAACATCATGCTGGATGCTGTGAGTTACTTCTTAGTACTTTGACATGGAAGTGCATTGAGGGCTTATCACAGTTGAGAGTGGAGCCACCAGTCAGTCCAACCCCAGGAAGAAGGGAGGTAGAATAAATGCCTCCCTTTTAGTTACACAAAGTACAGACATTAAACCTTTAAGCCATAGCTAATTTAAGCAGCATTGACTCTAATTGCCTTTTCTTTTGATAAAAAATGAGAAATGCAGTGATTTTTTCACTGGCCGCACATGATACACTTCATGATGATGATACTTCGAGCATTCATCTCAGCCCGAAAGAAGTTTTGCAGAGCCGCCGCAGTGGCTCGGTGGTTATGGCACTCGGCTGCTGACCCGAAAGACGCCGGTTCAATCCCGGCCGTGGTGGTCGATTTTCGATGGAGGCCAAATTCTAGAGGCCCATGTACTCTGTGATGTCAGTGCACATTAAAGAACCCCACGCGGTCAAAATTTCTCAAGGCCTTCACTACAGCGACCCTCATAGCCTGAGTCGCTTTGGGATGTTAAACACCAGTAAACCATAAATGAATTCTGTAGCCTTCTGAGCGCAAAACACTTGTGCTTTTCTAAATTTTTCGTTCTGTTCTCAATGAGTTTTAACATCCCTCTTTCTTGGTGACTGATGCCTTGATGTTTGTGCACAGGCGGCTGTCGGAAAAAGTCCCTGCACAAAATAAATATCAGGTGAAAGGAATGAGCAAGAAGCATGAACTGTAAGGAATTCTGAAAATCACTCAACTGACCCGATATGACAGCATGACAAATAAAATTTGATTGATGACCTGATGCCTTATCATAGGATGCTAAAAGGACTATAGACACCTAATTTTAATGTGCATTTTCTTCTGTCAAACGATGAGTTAGACATTAGAATACATGGGTTACTGGGTGGTATTTGCCTACAACCACTAAATAACTTATGATTGAATTTTTTCTCTTATGCTGTTTCGATTTGTCAACTGGGCGACGACTGCAACGTCAAGTTAATGTTTTGGTCACGTCATGCACTAGAAAAACAAATTTATTTGCTAATACATAGTTTTAATTCATTACAACATATAAAACAGCCTCTTCCAATACCTGGAATGACAAACTGATGGGTCTGCAATTATATACCCCAGTTTTTACGCCTCATGTGACCTAAAGATCAACTACGCATCACAGTCATCGTTCGACTGATTAAACCGAAACAGCGTTCAGAAGAAATTCAATTATAAATTATTTAGCGGTCGTACACGAATACCGCACAGTGCTCCATATATACAAATGTCTAACGCATCGCATGAAAGTAGAAAACACGCAAGCAAAAATTTGGTGTCTATACTCCATTAAGAAGTGAGACAATGTAACCATCAAACTTGTGCTATTTTACTTCACATGCTTACAGTTGGTTGAAAGATACAGGCTACTTTTAGCACTGCCTTGGTACAGGGTGTAGTGCGGGACTTGCAAGGGGTAAAGCTATTCTGCTTCAGGTAAGATTGGTACCAGATCATTTTGTTTCTAAAATAATGGTGGCTATTCCACTCAGATCCGAGACAAGGTCTCAATTGAATTGCAATTATTTCTGATTTTCTGCAACTCTGGATTACCAGTTACATAGCCTTGCTCATTACAGTTGCTGATAAACACCCCAAAAGTTGTACTATTATTTACTCTTTTCTTTGGCACTATGTATGAGCTTCTGTTCTCGTGCTTTCTAGAAATAATGCATGCAGTTTTGAAGTGCAAAAAGTGAATTTACATTTAACTAGATTGTCATTTTAGGGCCGTATGTTACAACCAAATTGTACTACATTGATGTAAATGATGGTGGTTTCTTTTCACTATTGTAAGAGAATGTTATAATTTCACCTATAGCAAATAATAGCCCTCACTAATTAGTTGTTTTTGTCATGTCCAGTATTTTTACACACTAAGCCCCCAAAGCATGATTCAGAATGTGGTCAGGACTAAAGGTGCTGAGCCTTTCGTGTCACTAAAAAAATGTGTTTTATTGTGGCATGGCTGCTTGAACACCTATTATTTGTATCTCACAAACAGAATAAGGGAGGGAAAATACTCAGGAGGCTTGCGAAATTTCGACAAGAGGAATTGTCTTCTTCTGGAAAAACCTTCATCATTGCTGGGGTTTAGGTAAGGTTTTCACTTCGAGGAGAAAGGCCTGGTGTGTGGGACGAGGGTGCGATATGGGAAGACCATTAGGATAGGGAGCGTGAACTTTGTCCAGGCATGATGGCTGCTAAAGAGGATTACCCGTTGACCTGCGAAACTGTGAAAAGAAAAGGCTAGCTCAGTAGAAAGGAATCCCGGGGTGTGGAGCGGGGAGAGGTAGTGGGCTTGAAAGGCTTTGTGTCCAGCTGCAACAGGTGGCTTGGTATGGCTGGCTGCATTTACCTGAAAAACTAGGATAAAGGAGTTAAACAGCATGGCAGAATAAAATACCAGGGAGGCGGGTCAAAGTAATGTGAAAGAAAAAGAGAAAATGAGGGCGGGTTCGGAGAAAAGGCAAAAAGAAGGGGGAGGGAAGAGGGTGAAAGCCAAGGGTTCCCAGAAGTGACATCAGGAGGTGCAGGGCATAAGGTAAAAGTATAACGATAAATTAAAGGAAAAAGGAAAGGAGGGGGATTCAGGGGGAAATGATGGGTTGGGGGAGGGGTAGGGTGAAAGAAACGATAAGTCAGCAATATGAAGTACTTGGAAAACCTCTGACCATGTGCAAGGCCTTTTCAAGAAATTATGCCAGGGCCGGAATGTATAGAGGTGGCCACTTTAAGTGCAAACATGCGAGCGCGTGGCCGCAGTGTTTAGAGGTCCACTGCGTGCGACACAGCCACTCATCACTACAGGATGGAGCATTAGGAGATGCACCTGGATGTGGCGCTTCGTGTCATCTGTCACTTCACTTCGATGTGCGGCAATGTCGGAAGCAGTAGCCCTCCAAAGAGCACAGCCATACGATCGCGTGTTCGCACTAAGAGTGGACAACCCTGTACTTGAGAGATTCTAAGTTTCCTCAGGATATGTAGACCCCAGATGAAATCAAGTCCTCTTGTTGGAACGTTGGCAAGCATCCTAAGGTTTTCCACTCCCTTGTTCACTTTGCGAGTGTCAAGAATCCATCTGCCTACGCTCTCTCTGCCATGCACTACTTGTATGGCGAGTTAACTTTCAATTAAACCCTTACTATGTAGAGATAACCACATCTTTTACTGTTATCTTTGTGTGTATACGTCAGTAATAACTCAAGAAGGATATCAAGAGATTTGTATTGTTTAACCCTTACTTTAAAACTACATCATGAGGATATAGTTCAAAATGTGCCGTTTTCCGGCTACAGGGGCTAGGTTGTGTGTCGTGACTGGTTTCTCTTTATCAGTGCTACTTGACAGTTGCCATGAAACACAGGCTTTTGAAGAGTCGTTCCTCAAATAAGAAAGCGTTTCCAATGTTACAATGGAAATGTTATTTGTTAAAACTTCAATCATTGCAGGTCAGGGATTGATATTTTTCAAATAACTAGTCTGAAGTTCGAAAACTGCAGAAGGAACTTTGTAACTTGTTTCATGCCTTAAAAACCCAGTATTTATTTGCTGCTTTCAGCAAGCAGAGGTCTGTTTTATGGCACATATTTTTCACTACCTTGAGTGAAAATTGTGATGTACAGACCCACCATAAAACTGGGAGTGTAGTATACAAATTGCTTGTTGCAACTACTTCGCCATTAGAGCATGCATAGCAAGGCCTTAAAGTCAGATTCTTTACACTTGCAACTGGTTCATAAAAAGCCTATTCTGGCAAATGGCTTTTAGCAAAACTGTCTTCCTCTGAATTCTCCTAAGGATAACTTGAGTTCATTCAGGAACATGCATATTTAGAATATCTCTTAAACGCATGATTGCTCATATTGGCTCTAGTTACCTCACAATATTTAGTTTTCTGCCTCCAGCATCACTGACTTGCATCATATGTTAAAAACTAGCAGTAAAATGCTCGCTATTTAAACCACAACTCATCATGGGGCTGTGCACTTTTTGTTGTGTTGCATGAAATATACTTATGTATGAAACAATTTCTTTCAGCTGCACTTCACATGATTCAAGTTTCGCCAGAAGAAATTCTGTAACAAAACATTGCTCACTAATGTTTCTTTCCCAACACATAAGTGGCCATAACCGCACATAATATGTAAGATATGAACAAAAAGAAGCGCATGTATGTGTTCCGCACTTGCATTCTGTGTACTACCAACACTATGATATGATTAACTGATGTCATGTAAGAGAGAGCACAAAAATAGTTTTTTTGCATATATGTTTATTTTAAGTTTTAAACTGGCCATTTAAACGACCCATTTCTCAAGCATTTCACCCTAAATAAGCCGAGTACCTGATCAGGGGAAAGCTTGTACCCATTGTATCACCGGTCGGCACCCGGCGGCACTGGGGATCGAACTCCACACGCTTGCGAGGTGGATGCTCAGACCACTGTGAGGTCTCTTACATAGTTGGAAAAACACTTCTGACTCATTTACATTAAATGCATTTCCGGCCTCTGCTGAAACATTTCTCACTGAAAAACAGCGTGCTTTTCATGGGACGAAAAAAGAAGAAACGCACAAACACAGCGCTGACTTACAACTTCAGGTTTATCGCATTGCTCGCAATAAATACTGAAAAGGAAAACAAAACCCAAAGGAAGGCGAGGATGATTTCCTTTTATAGCGTCAGGTCGTCACGGTTATTCAAGATATTCAATCTCTTTTCTTATCAAGCTATCGATGGTGTGCTAATGTATGACGCGCTTTTCTTATCTATGATGAATGCTTCATACAGCTCGCGCTTGTGCTGATGATTATACCACAAAGTCTGGTTTCATCCAAGGATGAGTGTGCAATGACAGGCAGGGACCTGTTTTACGAGCGTGCTGCCGTATCCCATGCGGATGCTATTGGCGTGCTCTCGTAAATGGTCGTTTATGCAGCGTCCGCTTTGACCCACATAAGATGCACCACATAGGTACGCAATTTATTAGGCATAAGTAAATGATCTTTTCTAGTCCTTTGGAGGAAACACATAATAAAGAAATCGGTCGATAATTAGTTGCTTCATTTCTGTTTCCATCTTTAAAGATATCAGCAACCCTTGCTCCCATCATGCCCCCAGGAAAGGTAGCCAATTCTATTGCTAGGTTAATTATATAACACTGTACTGAACTCAAAAATTAAATCGCATACGTTATCGGCTTTATTTGTATGTTGTGATAATCAAGGGCATTGCTGTTTTTTAAGCATAGAAATGATCTGTCTACTTCAGTTTCGTCCGTCGGGCGAAGGAAGATGGTTTCATGGTTACTGATGCTTATTTCAGGCAATGTTGTTAAGCTGTAGTTATGATTTGAGACATTGGTAAAGCGATTATTAAAATGATTAGCAAGAGCTTCACGAATTAAGTCAGCGCCATTAACCGTTAAAGTTTGTGGAGACGAATCACCTTTACCTCTGCCGAGTACATTATTTATTGTTTTCCAAATAATAGGTGGCCGTTTTTTGCTTTTGCCAGAAAAAAGATGCTCGTAATTAGCTTCATTTTGCTGTCTAAGCGTAGTATTTAGCTTATTTCTAAAGGTCTTAAATTCTTTAAGGTTTCCCTCCGTCCGTGTGCGAAGAAACTGAAAGCACAGACGGTTTTTCTGTTTGACTTGTTTCAGGTGCCCATGTGTCACCCAGGGTTTCTTCGCCTTTTTGGAACTTTTTAGTGTTCTAAATGGGAAATGTGCTACATATGCTCTCGTAAATATTTCTATGAATGAAGAGTATGCTTCGTCAACTTAAGTTTCCTTAAACAAAGGGCTCCAGTCATACCTACTGATACTGTTTTTAAACGACTTGAGCGAGTTGCTCAAGATATGCTGGAAACAATGATTCTGCAAGTTTTTGGCTTAAGTTTGTGTTTTTGACATAGGTCATAAAAACAGGACAGTGGTCACTGATGTCACTTGAAATAGTGCGAGCACTGGTAACAATGCATGTGTTCGTGGTAATTAGAAGGTCAAGGGCAGAGCAGCATGAAACTGTAATACGGGTTGGCGAGGTGATCGGTTTGTGAAGCCAGAAGCTTGAATTATATTTCTAAGTTCATTGCACGATAATTATCTGATAAAATGTTAATACTAAAGTCACCTCCGCCAATTGAACAAAACTTGTTTCTGCTGGCATATTCCAATACGTCAAGTTTACTTAGAAATGCTTTTGATATTTCCTTGTGGAGGACGGTACAAGATGGAAACAACTTCATTATAATGGCGCAAGGTGATAAGCTCGTAGTCATCAGTTGTCACACTGAAATCGTAGATTATTTCGCATGTTAGACTACCCTTAGCATAGATTGCGATGCCACCTCCATGCCCACAACAGTGATTTACAAGAAACCGGTAATAACCAGAAATATCAACTATTTTACTGTTACTGTGGTATCATGTTGAGACACTAGCATGTGATCAAATTTAAATGAAAACTGATCTAGAAAGTATGATATCTCACCCCCCTTGCTAGATGCAGACCGAGCATTGATATGCAGAACTGATGTTTGCAAGGTGTTTTGCAGTTTAAGGTTATGGGGCAACACAAACTCAAAGTATCTCATGTTTGAGGAGCAAGCTGCAATATCGAAAGTGTTCAGCATATTTGGTCAAGCTCATCCTCATGTCTGATTTGAATGATCGGCGCTTCATCGATCTTCCGGGCAAGGATTTTTCTATTTTGTGTCCATGCATACAGCCTTCCATTTCTGCTCTTTTTTTGCTGATAGCCTTTCCCAAAAGCAGTTTAAGCGTGTGGCAAAAGAATTCGTTTATGTATATGGCAGTGGTCTCGTCAAATCCAAGATCAGGATTTTTAAGCCGTAGCTTCCTTGCCTTAATCAGCACCTTGTCGCGCTTCGCACGTGACTTGAACTGAATGATGATATGGCTTTTATCACTATCTCGCATAGGCACTCGGTGGCAGGCTTCTGGGTCAGACTCAGATATGCTTTCATTTATGAGCGAGCCAATTCGGGAGACGGTGCTGAAAACGTCTTCATCTTGGTGCTTTTCTACTCCACATACCTCGAGATTGCAGTTTCTTGAATACTGTTCCGAGTTCACTAGGCGGATTTCAAGATCGCGATTTTTATTTTCAAGACTAATGCACTTAGCATGCAAGACCTCATTGTCACTTGATAGCTTTTCTTATTCTGCAGCTTCGTTTTTAATTGAGATTTTAATTCTTCAACAGTGCTGAAGGCAGACTCAAGGATTTTGGTAATGTTTTGTTGCTCCAGTTTTAGCTCCTTGATTTCACTGCGCATATCTGAGTCCAGTGCATCAGGTTGCAACTTAAATTCTTGCTCAGGTTCCTCTTTTAATCTGGCAAAGTCAGCCTTCACATCTTCCTTTTGTTTTGACACGTCTTTAGTCATATTTCGGTCTGCAGGTCACTTAAAATCAAGAAGAAGAAGCACTAGACACTAAATTGCATAAACAGAGCATAGACTTAGAACTCAGGGCTTCGGCAGGGAAACGGCAGTTCAAAATTGACTGCAGAATATCACGATATTGCTTGAAAGAAAGAACACCAACCTGCACAAACTAACAGAGTGTTGATATTAGTGCACTCACCGCCGCTGCCGAAATGTGCGATGGTGGGCGTCACTTTACCGAGTAGGGTTGCCTGGAATCACTGCTTGATGACGCTAGCAGCGACGTTGCACCAAGGCTAAAGTGTCCGTAAAAAGGACACAGCAGGCATGGGACTCAGAGCTGCCAGTTGTTAGGCAGGTTTCCCACCAGGCGGGCCTTGAAGTTGGCGCGCGAAACGTAGATAGCTGCACAAATTAACAGAGTGTTGATATTCGTGCACTCGCCACCGATATTCGTATGTGCCTTGCGAGTTGTTGCCTATAAAAATACTGATGCCAAGATTGGCTTATTTTACTTTGTCTCTCTAACAGATGTGTGTGAATACGAAATTCAGAATACAGTGGAATCTCTGTGATACGAATCCAGTTGATATGAATTTCGTGATGACATGAATTCACAAAATTCCCCGGCCAGAGTGCATTGCGTACGATTCATGGAATTTCGGCTATTCCAAACTCTTCCTCGCTTTTGGAGGTGATACGAACGCGCGAGCCGCAACCGCATATCGCTGACGTCGCCACCGTTAATCGCGCGGTACACACCGCGCGCAGGGAGCGGTGGCGCGCGGCCCGCACATCGCCAAAGTCGCGCTTGCTAATTGCGCGGTGTGCAGCACGCGCAGTGAGCGGCAACGCACAGCCCGCATATCGCCAAAATCGCAATCGCTAATCGTGCGGTACGCATTGCGCGCAGTGAGCGGCGACGCACAGCCTGCACATTGCCAAAGCCATGATTGCTAATCACGCGGTAGGCATCGTGAGCTGTTGCCGCACAGCAGTGAATAAAATCCTGTCGGCTATAAACAGATCTGTGTGAATGCATTTTTCATGGATATGAATGATACAAAATTTCAGCTGATAAGAATGTTTTCGCGACCACATGAGATTCTTAGCACTGCAATTCTGCTGTGTAGAGAACAGAAAGAACCAGATTTCCCCCATTGATTAGTTCATCGGCAGAGGAGCCACCATGAAAAAAACTTGTCATTGGCGTACTGAATACAGCTTATATTATGGGCTATAGATGCGATGTCATTTGCATAGACGTTAAATAGATATGGACCGAGAAGGATACCTTGTGGGACACCGTACTGAATCAAAACGGAACGAGACTTGTGGTTATCGACTGAAATATCTTGTTGGCACCTGTTTATGTATGCAGGAAGAAGTTGAAGGGAGAGACCATGGACACCATAGCTTTCAAATTTGCAGAATAGTATTTAAGAAGATCGAAAGCTTTTGTAAAATCAATGATAATATCAAGAGTCAAGTTTTTAGCTTCGATATTATTCAAAATATTTTCCTTTTGCAAGAGTAAAACAGCTTCCGTGGACATGCCCTTTCGAAATTCAACCTGACTATCATTTATTAAGCATGTTTCAAGAAGAACCCACCGATTCTCTTGAGCATTACTTTTTCAAGAGCCTTCGAAAACAAGATATAAATTGGCCTATAGTTTGTCAACTTAATTCTATCACATCCAGTTAGTCTTGCGTATTTCATTCGTGCAGGAAATATACCTGAGGTGAGCGACAGATTAAAGATACAGCTTAAGCATGGTGCTAACAGATCCGCAACTAACTTAACTGGTTTTATTTAGAAGCTGTCAAAATCGGTGGAACTTGTCGATTTTAGGTTCATTACGGTGCTGAAGACCTCCACACTTGTCGTTACATGGAAAGCAAAAGTCTCTAAACTTGCATTTGGAAGAAAACGAAGAGCTTCAACAGGCAACTACTCTTTCCAAAGCTTGTAAAGAACTCATTGAATTTATCTGCTAAAAAAAGAAAAGGAATAGGGCAAGCCATTGATCACAAGCTGACCAAGGTGCATATTTTTATTCTCATTTCGAAATGATTGATTTAGAAGCTTTCAAAACGCTTTCGGATCCTTTTTACTAGTGGGATAATGCGAGTGGTTGGCAGATTTAGAACTGCGCAGCTCGCTAGTTAGCTTGTGTACGGTATTTTTTAAAAGCGGCCAGGTGCTCAGAGTTACGACTAGACATGAAACGTTTGAAAGACCTGGACTGCTGTTTCATCATTTTGATGTGTACCAAAGTCACCCAAGGCTTACGGAGCTTAGCGTCTGATTTCTTTTTCTTCAAGAGAAAAGACTTATCGTAAATTTCTTTCAAAGTACTTAAAAACAGCTCATAAGACTCATCAACAGAAAAGCAGGCAGCAACACAGTTCCAGTCTGCAACGCATAGAGACTCGTGAAATTGAGCAAGTGTCACATCAGTTATACACTGATAAGCAAAACTATTCGGTTGTGCGCAACTCGGTGGACAGACATGTGGTACGGATACAAAAATGGCACCATGGTCACTCATATCACAAGCAATAGTACCAGCAGAAATAACGGGCGAAGCAATGTGTGCTATTAAAACGTCGATGGTACTGGATGACGTAGGTGTTATCCTTATGGGCGTGGCATAAGGTTTTAAAACCATTGGAGGTAATTGTATAATTCAACTGTCCAATTATACTAGAAGGTTCAAGTATGTTCATATTGAGGTAACCACCAATAATAATGGAGTATTGAGCTTCCGAGGTAAAATAAACGAATTTATAGAGGTGTGTTAACTGGATCACCTGATGGCGGCCTGTAAACAACAGAAACAATTCTGTCCGCAGTCTGAAGCGCAAGCATATCACAATCGGGTCACTATAGAGAGGTCAGATGCTCAGCGGTGATCCCAATGGATCACCGGTCCGCTGGGACGCAAATGCGGTTTCTGCCAAGTCACCAATTGGGTGGCCTTGATAAGGGCAGTTTGTGACATTCTTTGTGGTTACGCTTGGGGGTACTGGAGGGCGAAGGCCTCGACCAGTCGAAAGAATGGGTCCTGGCACTTTGTCCGGCCGTTTATGCTTGCCCACCAGACCCAGTTCAGGTGTGACTGAAGGAGTGCGCGGCTGGTTCCACCGGTGCGCACCAGCATGCGCTTAGCTCTCTGCCACACTTGCTCGATGTTCTGCGTGTGCGCACCGGTAGTCGGATCGACGAAGCTGACTTCGTGGCACACTGTGTCATGCTCTAGGTCCATGTCGCAGGCCGCGTTCTGCAGAGCGTCCAGGTTGTTGTAGCCCCGCCATTCGTCAGTGACTACCTTCGTCCGAGGCAGGGCGTTGTCGGTGATTATTGCCTTGAGGGTGCCGCTTCCCGCTTCTCGACTTGAAAAAGTCTGGTTTATCCCACAGCAACCCAATGCAGGCCGACAACCCAAGGTCCGCGATCCTCCACACCGCCCTAGTTTCCTTTGAAACGGCCTGGAACGCCGTCCGCAGCCATCAGACGACCTCAGTTCGCCTTTCGGCGACCGCGGAACAGGGATTCGTCAACCTGGACTTCCTACCCTGGGCCGCCCATGCGTGGCCTCTCTAGCAGGTCCTTGGCCACAACTTCACGAATGAAGTTTGTCCAAACCGTGCGGGCCTCCCTTCCGAGCTTAAACCGCCCCTGGCTCCACTCAGAAGCTAGCGTGGCGTTCATTTCTTTGGATGTTGCGTGCGTAATCCAAAGGATTTCACATCGCGACATCTTCACATGGGGCCGCTCGACGGCATCCCTGAAAGCGAAGCTGGCCGTGGCCTGACGGCCGTGAAGGACAGCTTCTCCGTTTTGTTGGGAGAGCTCTTTCCGGCAGGTGCCGCAGCGGAAGGTGGGCCGAGGACCCTTCGGACACTTTCCCATCCGCGTCCGTGCACGTTGGCTTACCGGGGTTGAAGCCCAGGTCTCTGCAGACCCCCCAGAAGTGCTCGGTGTTCAGGAGTCTTCCGCGGCGCTGTGGGTCCGATCGCAGGGTGGTTAGCGTTGGTGGGAGCAGCACGTATTCCCGGCAAAACACATCCACGGCCTTCTCATCATTGAGCATACAGGCAAAAGTGATGTCCGAGTCCACCCTTACAGCAGCGGTAGCCATGTTGCTCTGGACAACTCGCACCACCGGCTCGCTTAAATACGGTAGCGTCGATTACTCTCACACCTTGAGACGAAGACAGAGGTTTTTTCCAACCAAAAACCCTCATTCACAATCCGCGTTTTCACTTTCTGCTCTGCTGACTGAAGCTAGGGGCTAGCAATAGGGGAGACGAGTGAAATACTACTGTATGCTTCCTCGAAAAGGGAGTGGCTGTCCCCCGGTATGAACCTGCATCCCCCACGGCCACCACCATGCGGCTTTCGAGATACAGCTTAGGGGATCAAGTTGTCAAAAGGAATTACAATGACGCATTTCCTTGACCAGCACCTGTCTCGACTCACTGTTCACGTTCACACCCCCTTCTCTATTGTGCCCTTTCATACCAGAGTCTACAGAAAATTTCTTTTATCTTCTCGAGTGATCAATTATGCTCTCTCGCAACCTTGTGATGACTGGGCCTCCCATGTTTTCTCGCGCTCGTCGCCTCACACTGTGTCGCCTTGCTATTGCCAAACATGAATTTGGACACATGCTGGACCTTGGCTTGATGCATCTCTTCCTCCTGCAGTTCTTGGGCATCGCCCTTCCACGTGGTGCCGAAAAAGAGCAGTGGCTGACGACCGTGTGGTGATTATCATGCGCTTAACAAGGCCCCAGTCCCTGAACGCTACCCAATACCCTTCTTATTCGCATCGATCTTATCGGCCAGCTCAGCCAGGGATTCTAGGGTCTGAGACGAAGGCACGCTCAGGATCATGCGCACCTGCGGAGGTAGGCGCTGCAGGAAGAGCTCCCGCAGGAGTGCGCTGTTGTGTGCAGTAGCCACATTTCCAGCCAGGGCGTTCATATGACGCAGCAGCTCGGTAGGCGTCACGGACGGTCAGCAATGGTCTGGAGGACCAGTGTCGCATCATCAGACTGGTCCAGGCATCCGCCCAAGCCACCGGAGTCCTGAAATGAGGAGTCCGCCTACCTGACTCGTAGAACACTTCGATTAAATAATAAATGTTTTATCTCTCTCTCTCTCACGGACGGTTGTCGAGATGGCCACAGCACTTGCAGCTCTATGGTTCAATGAAGGGCACGCAAGCTTTGAATGGTTGTTGGAGGAGCTTGTTGGGCTTCCATGTCACCAGCTGCTAATGTTTACAGACTCTCGATATGAGAGGTGGATCAAAAGGATGTCTGCCTGCCAGACTGCTGAGGCACGAACCCTCTGTCGCAGTATGGCAAAAAAGGTTCTTGTTGAAGAGTCGAGTCGCAACGACCAGGAGGGTCTTACGTACAGTGCTGGCCAGTTCTGGTGATGGTGGACATATAAAGGACCGTCCATTTCTTATCTTGGGAAAGTTTCATGCATAACCAATTGATTTTCAGTAAATACACGTCCTTCAATCTTCCAATTGCTGTTATCTCTTTTCGAATTCTTTGGAAATTTTCAAAGTTTGTACACGTTTTTTCACACTTCTGTCAAGGTTATTTTAACGAAACTTGGCTCACTTGTTCTTTAATATGTACAGCACACCGTTATCTATTTATAATAACAATATACTTATACCAATATGCTAACTGGAGGTAACTTTTTAGAAGCATAGAGAATAGAAGCATTGCAAATTAGCAAATTTTTGAAAAATATACTGGCTGCTCGCACAAGAGAATTCTGGCTAGTTTTCAGTATTCGGCAGTTATTATGGAGAAGAATAAGTTGTTTTTTCATGTTCCTGGTGAAAAATTATTATGTAAACAAGTGCGCAAAAGTCCCTTTGTCTTCCAATTTAAGAACACAAAACAAACTATAGTGAAGCTACAGAAAACCAATTAGGGTTTTTGAAACGGCCATAAAAAGCTCTAAGCACACAAAATTGCATTGCTCTATAACAATTATTTAAAAAGAAGTATCTTCGAGTAGCATCTCCTCTTAATTTCGACTAGGATGTCATTAACCAGCGTTTGTTCCCTCACCCACTCTGGCCGCTTCCGGTCTTTAACGTCACACCTATTTTTTTCCATGGCTTTTTTCCATAACAAGGCAGGACGGCAGTCATTGATATTCTGCCAGTGTATACATCAGCTATTCCCATCTGTGCGCATCACTCTGTCCTATCAAGCAAAATTTATCCGCCTCCTCCATGCCTTGCTAAGGTATTCGGATAGCGAGCGGGTAGCCGCCCACACTGTTCACTAAAGCTCTCCAATGACCATGTGCTCTCTTACGTTGTCTATCGCCGCGTCTTATAATAAAACATGACTAAGGCTCATAAAAGGAGGGGGGGGGGGCGAGATGAAGTTGAAGCCTGCGGGGATGATCTGTGGAGTTTCGGTCGAAAAAACGGCTTGGCGCCAGGGAAAGAGGATTATGCGGGAGAGGAGATTGCTTCAACGGGGTTGGCTGTGGTGCGGCGTGACTGTATTGTTCGTTGGCGAGCAATCGAAGACAAACACGGAGAGAGCCATAGAAGAGAGGGGGGGGGGGCTATTTTGTGCCTTGACAAAAGGCCTGTATCCCTTCTGGGTAAGGCGGCTAAGGCTTGCGTGCAATACCTGAGGGAAGAGGTCCAAAGAAGATCGTCACTCCATCTGACTTGAGCGGCACTTGCTGCAGTGGCATCGGCGATAATTCTTTGGCACTGTTTTAAACGGTTGTATCCTGGACAATGGGAGAGAACTGCTGAACGGCTTCTCTATAACTTCACATAGCAAAAACAAACAACACAGAAGAAGGAAAGTTTTTGGGCATAAAGCTTCGGCGCATATACTGAGCAAAAGAAACCCTAACCGAGAGAAGAAATAGCAATTGTTCTTTCTTTTTCTTTCTTAAAATCAGTTGCTGGGCGAGTTGGTATTTCATGCTTTCGTTCACACAGCGCAAAGACGAACACGGACAAAAGGGGAGGCGCCACAAAACGCCGTCATGAAAGCGCCGTCTTTCTGTCATGAAGTTGTCTGGCTTGATCGAAATTCGCCGGCCGCTTTGTGAGGGATCTTTCGACCGTCGCCACTTCAACCCCATTAAACTTGTTTTATCTTTAAATCTATGTTTTCCGCTCCTTCCCAGTAAAAGTTCTTTGGGATGCTTTGTTTTTTTTTTTCATTGGTTGAACAACTTTGATGCGTTGACACCAAGAGCGACTAGCCTGGATGGGGGAATCTTTTTCAGCTTAAGTTTGTGGACGTACAAGTTAGTTCCGGCGCTGAGAGAGCTGGGTGGCATATGATTCCCGTCTTTGCTACGGGGTGCACCGAATTTAACGCCGCGTTCGGCACCAGTCCCGTGTTTCTGCCGTAGTATCGGTTTAAAGTTTACGCGCGCCCTCCGTTCTCGAGTTTTCGGAAACGAACCAAATAAGATGTTTGATGCTTACTTTTAACGATTTATTTTATCATCAGGCCTTACACGCGGCGATGCGGAGGGAAGAGGGCAAAAGTGATGAGAAAATTTCAGCTAAGAAAATTACAAAAAAAGCATAAACTGAGAAAAGGACATGAAAAATGTCAATTGTTTGGGGGAACCATTTATGATGCGAAACACGCGTACGAGCATGTGAACTATTGCTGACAGCGTTGTCAGAAAACACGAGAAAATTTTCATCGCAGTAGATTTTTTGTAAAGTTTGTGCTAACAACTTATTTTTATGTAGCAACAGAATTTGGTTTTCTTATAACAGAAAAATACTACAGAAACGCACTACAGAAAAAAAACTAGAGTACTATTAAAAACGCTACAAAAGAAGAGAAAATTCTGTTTTACGACAAAACTACCAAGCATTTTTTGGATTTCTCACATGATTCTATCGTATTTTTTTCGACTGGGATGCATCGCACCTTTAGTTAGGCCATCGTCACTGAATCACCGATATATAAATTTTCTAATGGAGAAAAGGCACCAGAAGGAACTACTCGTAAAAAAGGAAAAGATATTTCTTTCCTTATAGTTTGTCTATCATTGTGCCTACCGTTATGTGGCGCTAAAAACCACTGCATGATGATCGCGTGCATTTTGTATATTTCATGCGAGAAGTCATGCATGCAATTTACTCTAATCAAGTAACTAAAAAGAAAAGCCCATCTTTTTGCATCTGATACTAAGGCCTGTAGAGCGAATATAAGCTGTATTTGAATTTAGTTTCATTGTTCTTTCCTATCCGCTACATTGGTCCAGTGACAATGCCGGTACGCTAATGAGCACACAGCCGCGGTCCCAGCAGCGGCTCGAGCATCCTTATGAATACTAAAACACAAAAATGATGCACACGTACTAGAGTGTCCCAGAAAGCTCCGGATGGCCGTAATTAATGCGGAGCTCAGCCAAATACCACGGGCCTGAAAGCCATTTCCCCGCGTCTCATGCGTGAAAGTTTAATTATTCGTTAATATAAAATTCGCGTAGCACACTCTAGAGCCGCGATATTGTCTCAATGCGGCCCTATTTGCTCGTTATTAAAAGTGTCCTGCCTGTTTAAATTCTCGTTGCCTCTTGAGAAAATGAAATTCGCAGAATTCATGGGCACTTAGAAAAAAATTTACATTTTCTTCGTATCGACTTCTTGCCTGCAAAAACAAAGTGTTGCCTACTGTCTCGGAATGCTTACCAGCGCGGAAACATTTCAGCACGTATAGACGACGGAAAAAAACGGAAGCCAGACACTTCTAACTGCATTCAATCTTTGTCTATTGTTTTTGGTTCAGGCACTGCAAAATCTCGCTGCGCTTCTTGAAATTCGCTACAAGCTTTCTTCACAACTGTTCCTTTTTTTCCAATAGTTTACCAAACTACCGCCTCCCGCCAACAACTGAAACCAGCGTGTTCAGGGTGCATAATATTCGGTTAGCGGTATATGGTACTTTTGACTAAAAATATAAATATCGTCTACGCGTGAGCTAACCGCCTGGAAGAAAATCGCCGCAAGCATTCCGCTGCTCCGCTGAAGCACGCGAAATATTTTTTAGCACCGTTCTTTCCAGAAGGTGTTTACGTCGCACATAAACGCTGCCAAAACGCTGGCATGAAATTTCTGTTTGTTATTTTTGGTTACCCACTTTTTCTAAGGAGTGACGTGCTGGTACTTCCAGTGCTATGTATAGTATTTTCTTTGTTCTCTATCGTCGCATGCGCCAAAACACAGAGTTCCTAATCTCTCGACACTCATTTTTATCCAATGCAAAGGTTGTCTTTTAGGTGGCTGCTGTTAAAAAAAGGAAACTCTTCAAAATAGCTTGACAGAGCTGCGTAGATTGTCGCGCACTAAGACAACAAAGGAATAATCTAACACCACAAACGCACAAAGTTACGTTATAAAAACTTCCGTCAGGAACAATGAGTAGCAAGAACCATAACGCTTGCAACGCTCTCCAAAGTTTTGCACGAAGCCCGTAAATAAACAGGAAAACTTGCGAACAGAAATGAGAAATTCGTCACGTCGATTCCTCGCTGCTGAATATGGCGGCCACCTCAGTACGAGAAAGCACTAGTCATGGTTGCGGTGCTGAACGCATGGTGTCGCCAGGGTCGTGGTCTCCTTTCTCCTGATGCAGGCCTGCTCCTCTTTATGTCCTCATTCGCGTCATTTTTCTTCTCGGTATAGTGATGCACAAGACATGAGAATACATTAATCACGACGATGTATTGCTCTGAAAAGTTTATACTTGAGTTGTCTCTTCATTCTCCTCATATGTTTCGGTTTTAACAACCAAACGATAACTTTCACGATCACAATATAATCGCCGATACATAGTTTAATTCATTAAAATGTTCGATTCAGTCTACTTCAAGAGCTGAAATGACGACAAAACGATAATCAGCGATTATATGGCAGTCTTCACTGTTTCACACTTACCAGCCATCATTCGGTTGTTGAAACCGAAACACCGTGAAGATAAAATTTTATTATAAATGTATTTTGTGGTCGTAGGCGAATATCACAAGGTGATCCTCGTATTCTTATTTCTTATGCGTCATCATAGAGAAGGATCATACGACCAAAGTCAGGTGTCTATAGTTATTTAACCGCCAGCTTTTCATAACTGCAATATAATCCTGTCCACGTCTCTCAATAGAAGGAGCGAAGAAAGCTTCGTCTACATCGTCGTTTTTATTGCTATACGGTGAGAGAATTCTTTATTGATATAAAGGAATCCAAAGAACTTTAGCTGCCATGACTATAGAGTTACAACCTAAGATAGCAAAAAGCTGTCCGCTATCTGCCTTGCTATTATCCTCGGCTGCTTCTTAGTTCTCAACGTTGCCGTACAATTCGCTAGCGAGTGTCTTCGTTAACACATTAGACAGTTGGGTTTTATGACTGGTTTTATTGGGTTTTAAGACTTCATACAAAAAAGCAGGAATGTTATTTCTTTTAACAGGAAAGTTTTTGTTTCGTTTCATGCAACTGATTGACTCAACACTGATCGAGCGACCAGTTGATGCGGTTGTGAATGGGAAATTCAGGAAAGCGTCATCAACATTTGAGAAGTTGAATATTTTGTCTTTCGCTGCTGCACCACCATTTATGCAGCAGAAAAAGAAACGTGTGGTTTTCCGGGAAGAATCAATCTCAAAAGATTGGCCTCCTTCATTCCTGCATGCTTGTTAGAATTGCGCTTGAGTAGCCGGCACGTCTTGCTGGTACTCGCTTCAAGTCTCATGATAGTTTCTGTATCTGCCATTTGCTTGTATGCTCAGCCCTAGGACTCGAATACTGTCTACCGTCGGAATGGCTATGCTATTCACTAGTAACACAATATTGTCACGGGCCGTTCAGACGACGCGGGTCGAAGGCACAATGGGGGATCAGGACCACAGGAGCAGGCGCCAGAGACAGGCCAAGCGGTTGCGGCCGGGCTCACGAGCGAGTTCTGCCGAGCTTCTACCTCTTCACCATCGATCGGCACTCCGCTGGTTGAAGATGACGTTGAGTGCAAAATCAAGAGAGAACAATAACACACAGGCCACTGCTCCCCTCCCGAAAGACGCATCGTCCCGATGCGTAGAGAGGCAATATTAAGGCTGGAAAACATGTAGAGCTCGAAGAGTTAGGCCACGTGCTCCGAGCGGCCACAGTACGCTTTCAGGCGAGCTATGTGAACAACTTGGGAGGCAGGCGGGCGGCGGGACGCCCACGTTACGATCGGCAGCACTTCGTAATTTAACTCGCCTATACGGCGAATCACTTCGCACGGGCCAAAGTATCGTTTCAGCAGCTTCTCGCTAAACCACAGCGTCGAATTGGAGTCGCGCACCCACACTCGATCACCAGGATTGAACTGAACATCATGGTGGCCTTGGTTGTATCGGCGAGCATCGACTCGCTGGCGGGCTTCTTTGCGAAGGCGTGCCAACTGTCGGGCTTCTTCCGCAAGTTGGGCGAGGAGTTGAGCATCGGCGTGAGCGTAGACGTCTGGCTGGTGGCGCAGCGTATCGCCGAACATGGTAACGACTTCCCGGCCATGCACCAGGTGAAATGGGGAAAATCCGGTGGTTCTTGAAATGCAGTGTTGAACGCAAAAGTTACTTTCGGTAACACTTCGTACCACGTTCGGTGCTCGATGTCGACATACATTGAGAGCATGTCAGCCAAGGTCTTGTTAAAGCGCTCGGTCAGCCCATTTGTTTGCGGGCGGTATGCGGTAGCTTTACGGTGGGCGGTGTGGCAAAAGCTCAGTATCAGTGAGATAAGTTGAGACATTAATGCGGCATCACGATAAGTGATAAGGACCTCTGGGGCACCGTGTCGAAGAACGACGGACTTGACGAAAAACTTCGCCACATGCCAAGCAGTTGATGACGGCAGAGAGCGTGATTCGGCAAACCGCGTGATGTATTCCGTGGCAACAGCGATCCATCGGTTGCCCGATTACGACTTTGGAAAAGGTTCGAGTAGGTCCATACCGATCTGCTGGAACGGACTGAGCGGTGGAATGATGGGGTGAAGGAGTCCCGCAAGGTTCACGGGTGGAGTCTTGCGCCGTTCACACTCGTGGCAGGTCCTGGTGTAATGGCGAACGGTCTTGTCAAGTTGTGGCCAATATAGTACTTCGAGCGTATTTGCGCGAGCGTTCGACTGAACCCCAAGTGTCCCGAGGAAGGGTCATCATGAGACGCTTCTATAATTTCGTTGCGTAGATCAGTGGGCACAACTGATAGCCATGATCTCGGGCTCAGAGCAAAGTTCTTATAAAAACGTTGTCTCTAAGGCCTAAATTACGTACTACGCCTACAAAAGAACCAGGAACTACGCCTCCTCGACCCTCCAAATGTGATATCACGTCGCGAAGGTCGGGGTCGAGTCGCTGCCGCGCCGCCATATCTTCGGTACTTAGAGCTCCTAAGAAGTCATAGTCGTCGTCCGTATCAGTGGGCGCGGATTCAACGGGAGCGCGGGAAATGCAGTCAGCATCAGTGTGTCTGCGGTCAGACTTATAGATGATCGCAGCGTCGAATTCTAGCAGTCGAAGGGCCGACCGCTCAAGTCGGCCTGCAGGGTCCCTTAGATTGGTCAGCCAGCAGAGAGAGTGGTGGTCTGTGACCACCTGGAATGGGCGTCCATACAGATAGGGTCTGAACTTTGTGGTCACCCAAATTACTGCGAGGCATTCTTTTCAGTGGCCGAGTAATTGGTTACCGCCTTCGACAAAAAACGACGCGTATGCGATGTCACGTTCGGCGCCGTTCTGGTGCTGTATCAGGACGGCCCCGAGGCCCGTGTTACTAGCGTCAGTGTGTGCCTCAGTCGCGGCGTCCTGATCAAAATGGCCTTGGACAAGGGAAGCCTGCAGGCGTCATTTTAGAGGGTCAAATGTAAGCTGCTCTTCACTAGACCACTTGAATGGGACGGACTCCTTCGGGTTGCGAGTAAGCGGCGCGGCGATATCCGAAAAGTTGGGAACAAAGCGTCAGTAGTAAGCGCAGAGGCCCACGAACCTCCTCACGCGTTCTTGTCCGACGGCGTCGAGAAGGAATGGACGGCGACTGTTGTGTCGGGATCAGCATGGACGCCCTCATGACTGACGACGTAACCCAGAAATTTCAGTTCGTCATAGTCAAGCTGGCACTTCGTAGGCTCGAGGGTGAGGCCGGCCTTGGTGATAGCCTGCAGGACCGTTTTTAGGCGAACAAGATGTTCATGAAACGTGCTGGAAAATGACCACATCATCAAGGTAGACAAGGCATGTTTGCCGTTTGAGGCCGGTGAGCACGGTGTCCATAACGCGCTGGAAGGTCGCTGGAGCAGTACAGAGTCCGAAGGGCATCACCTTGAACTCATGCAGTCCATCCGGGGTGATGAAAGCCGTCTCTTCTCTGTCGCGCTCATCGACTTCTTTCTGCCAATACCCACTTTTAAGATCGATGGATGAAAAGTAACGGGCATGGCGCAGGTGGTCAAGCGCGTTATCGTTACGCGCAAGTGGATATACGTCGTTCTTTGTGACTCTGTTGAGGCGCCGGTAGTCAACACAAAATAGAAGGGTGCCTTCTTTTTTCTTCTCCAGAACCACCGGAACAGCCCAAGGGCTCTGAGATAGTTGGATAATGTCATCTTCCAACATTTCGCGCACTTGATATTGTATCATTTCACGTTCTTGTAACGAACCTCGATATGGTGACTGCCGAATAGGATGGGCAGCGTTGTCGGTAATTATTCTGTGCTTTGCTATTGGCGTCTGGCGAAACCCTGCTGACGTAGAAAAGCAGTCGTGGAACAAACCCGGCAGAGCGAGGAGCTCGTCTCTCTCCTGAGCAGAGAGTTGCGGGGCAATGCTGACACCAAAGAAGGCACCGAGGGCTGGGGAGGGGGTCGACAAGAAGACAAGGTCTCAGCGTCGAGAGGGGCGCTGAGGCGCTCGATGAAGTCGATTACTATGCCGTTGGTGTGGTGCTGTGCAGCGCTGCAAAAATTGGTGACGAGGACTTGGGCGCAACCAGAGTGAAGCCGTGTCACACTTCTGGCAACACCAAAACCCCTGTCAAGAAGCAGCTGCACACTGCCTTCAAGAACTTCGCCAGAGGCAACCGGTGCGGACACGACCAGAGGAAACACGCTCGAGTCAGGCGGCAAAGCGACGTGGTCCGCTAAGATGCGCGCCTCAGAGAACGTCGGCTCGGAGGTCGACGGGCCAAGGGCACTAAGGGTAATGTGCGGCAAGAGGCCGAATTTGGGGCAGAGTCTTTGAAGTCGCCGGCTGACATGGATCTCGTCCCCCTTAGTAGAAGGGCGGCGGCCCGGACTGGGAATAGGACTCTGCGAAGCGGGAGGTAGGGGATGACGTTGCATAAGATGGCACCTCCACCAGAATGTCACGGGTCGTTCAGACGACGCGGGTCGAAGGCATAATGGGGGACCAGGACCACAGGAGCAGGCGCAAAAGACAAGCCAAGCGGTCGAAGCCGCGCTCCTCAGCGAGTTCTGCCGAGCCCAACCTCTTCACCGTCGATCGGCACCCCGCTGGTTGAAGATGACGTTAAGTGCAAGATCAAGAGAGATCAAAAACACGCACGACAATATCACAGCCCTTGCAAGGGGGACTGTTCTTTTCCTTTTTTGAGATGACAGAAAAAGAGCCTGTGATTTTTATGCTGAGCATTTTAAGCCAATCGGCTCGAGATATTTCTCTTTTACATCTATGGCTCTCTGAAGTGTGCTTTCAATCTGTCCATCGCTATCCCTGCTCACCCGCAGCGTCAAATCGTCGGCATATATAGTGTGATGGAGATATGTGATTCCATCCAGCTGCCCTGAAAGCCCAATCATCGCTACATTACATGGTCGGAGAGAGAACGGACCCTTGCAGCGTCCCTCAATTCCCCAATCTAATGTTTTCGAGTGATTGTCCTCCCATGCTGATGGTGACAGTCCGATTTGAAAGTCCCTTACGTAGTAATATGTCTTGACTCCAACATTTATCGCGCTAAGGATCTCAAGTAAGGCAACGTGTTTGACACTATCAAAAGCTTTGGAGACGTCCAGTCCAACAATGACCCTAGTATCTACAGTCTTTTTATTGATGACCTGCTCTTTCAGCTGTAACATGACATCGCATGCCGAAAGGTTTGATGGGCAGCCTATCATGGTATCAGGATAAATATATTGATGTTCTATGAATCTATTTAGTTTTGATTGAATGACGTGCTTTATCAATTTTCAAACACAAGATGTGATGGAAATGGGTCTAAGATGCTAAAAGCTGAGCTTCTTACCTGGCTTCGGAAAGAAGACCGGGTTTGCAGCTTTCCAGGCTTGCGCTATCTCTCCCTTGTTCCAGAAAAGCATCAACGATATAGAACACTGAATTGATGACGATGACGTAACGGTGTGAATGGGAAAAGGATCGAGCGGATACAAGCAAGAAAAGATGCAATAAGCGGCCAATGAAATCGCCCAATTCACTTTATTTAGCGGGATGCAGTACTCACCAGAAGCATCTGAATTTTTTACTCTTCCCAAAAAGAAACATGGCAGGGGAATTATAAATTTGGAAATCAGCGGAGACAACCTCTAAGAAGTACGAATAAACTTCGCATCTAGGGAATGTGGCTGCAAGAAAAAAGCAAGTGGGGTCATGCCATCAAGCTTTTGGAACGCTCAAGAAAACGTGCAGAATGCTAAGCCGGATTACGAACGATGGAGAAGGGGTGCAGAAGCGAGAGCCGTTGCGGATCACTTTCACGGCCACCATACGGAGGATGACGTACGCACTCCCGTATCTACTACCTAACAATAGGAAAAACAACAAAATGGAAACATGCATTACCCGCCGCGGTGGCTCAGTGGTAAGCGTACTCGCCTACTGATCCGGAGTACCCGGGTTCTAACCTGACCGCGGCGGCCGCGTTTCGATGTATGCGAAACGCAAAGGTGCCCGTGTGCTGTGCGATGTGAGTGCACGTTTAAGATCCCCAGGTGGTGGAAATTATTCCGGAGCCCTCCACTAGGGCACCTCTTTCTTCCTTTCTTCTCTCAATCCCTCCTTTATCCCCTTCCCTTGCGGCGCGACTCTGGTGTCAGCCTAGATAAGTGAGACATACTGCAACATTTCCTTTGAAATTTTAAACCTGGTTATTGGGGAAAGGAAATGGGGCAGTATAGCTTCCTCACATATCCCGGGGTACACCTCAACCGCGCCGTAAGGGAAGAGATAAAGGAGGGACCTGGGGATCTTTAACACGCACTGACATCACATTGCCTTCCCCAAACAATTTCATCAGAAATCCTTTGGCGTCATGAACAGTGCCTCGACCGAGAAGCTGATGAACATGGGGGGAGGGGGGCGTACGGCACCTATGAGGAGCACGTAAAGCGAAACCATGTTCAGGTTTGAACTGGAAAGACTTAAAAGATCGCCCGCTGGTAGAGCGCAACTGGTAAAGCTGGGATACCTGGTAGAAGACGAGGGCGAAGACAAGACCGACATTGACAGCAAAACAAGGAGCAATTTCTTGGTTAAACCGGTGCCTAGAAACATGGACACGAAGAACCACGAAGGAAGAAGGGCGGCTAGATCATCGGAGTTGTGCAGGTTCCAAAAGAATAAACAGATGGTTTTTTATGTGGACACGTCCAGGTACAGAACATAGGGGAAAAAGATACCGCCACCGTCTGAAAGACGAAGTAAAGAACATTAGCTGTTTGGTTTACTACAATTGATATAAATGAGATTTAAGTGAAGTACACTTTGGGAAATAGGAATTTCACACCTTTGGATTTATAACTGACGTCACCAATCAGTCATTCTTTCGTTGATCTTTCTCGTTGATCTTTCTTCAACGATTAACTATGCGATGCATCAAAAACCTTGAGCGGCTGGAACACACGGCCTCGGAGTTCCTAAGACATAATGTGCTAAAAATAAACCAGTTATATTAGCTGAAACTTGCTACTCATATTAGGGACCGAATGTTGCGTAATCTATCAGTGCTAACCAGCTTGCGTCTGTCCAGTACTACACGGTATAACTTTGGAAAGAACTTCTTTAGACTACCCGCCATAAGAACAAACGGTGGTACAAAAGCACTGACGCATTCAATCCCTAATTTTCAAAATGCACACCTATCTTTTCATTATATATCGAAGCAATGTCAGGCATTTAAAAGGTTCAAAAATGCCCCTAGAATGTACATGCTATCCAATTCAAAGCATTATTTATACATGTTTTGAAAACTAACTAAACTGGGTATTTGATGTTGTTTTTATTATTGCGTTAGCACTTGTATAAAGCTGTAATCCTCTGTGCATGTCTCAGCAATATATGGGTGACAGGGCCATCGTCAGGCAGAGAGCATCTGCCTTTTGCGCTGTTACCCTAGGCCGCTTATGTCTGAAAGAATGTTCACAATAAAAAAGTATAGTGTAGACAATTTTGGCAAGCGCGAGAGCGTGTACAAACTACCCAGCCTGTCGGAGGAAGGTGGGCCGTTCGTCTACTCTTCGTACGAGATGGGTGACAGAATGGCATGTATTCATGGCACCTGTGACCGCAGTTTGGTGCGATCTTTCGTATAGGCAATTGATGTGGAGGGAGTGGAGAAAAGGAGGTTATCAGATAGTTCGTAGGAGGTGAGAGAGAGATGTAGAGGTAGGGTTTCTCCTGAGCCGGTTAAAGGCCACATTGAAGGAGATAGTCAGAGGCAGTGTGGAAGGAGCCGAGCGGAGCAGACGCGCTTCACATGGGCTCTCTGAATTTCCTGCTTTATTCTACCAATTACCCAATTACCGTGAACGCCGGACATAAATCTTTGGAGCCTAGTGGTACCAAGTCGGACACCATCGAGCCGCGGGCCTCTAACTCGAAAGCCAGTGAATGCGCAGCCCGCATCCAGGTGACTAGAGAGGCGCAGTCACACCGGAACGCTACACCTGAGAAAGGAGCCGGACCTGCTAAAAAGGGTGAGTGGTCCATCCAAGCAGCCTCCCCTTGTACCCCTTACCCAACCCGTGACCCCCCTATTACACCTCAAGAGGCGGTAAAGCAATTCATACATTCCGCTGAATTTCGTTCAGAAATCACTAGCATAATCAACACTATAGCTGCTCAACAACTCGGAGCAACGCAGCAACAGCTCATACAAGCCCAGGCACAGCTGATACAGTCCATGACGGACAGGATAGAAGTTACGATCAACACACGCTTGGAAGAAGCCGGCATCAATAAGCTTTTCGAACTTATACCTCATGAGGAATTGCCTCGCAAGCAACGCGCAGTTCAACCCGCTGCCTGTCCTGATCCACTATCTCCAGACCAGCAACATGGCACAAAACAATAGTACGCGAAAATGTCGGCGGCAACGTCAGTCCACTACACCAAAAGAAACAATTATATGGCAATGGAACTGTCGCAGCATACGCCGAAAACAAGCGCAACTAGCAGCATATATTGCAAACTCTCCTAATCCCCCCATGCCATCGCTCTGCAAGAGACGGAAACAAATCACATTCATATCCGCGGTTATCACACGGTAGCCCTTACCCCACGTACAGTAATCTTGACCCTCGCATCCATGCCGGTGCTAGACCACACCGACAAATACGCCCGCAAGCACGGACACTCAGTATATAGAGCTCAGCTCACCCGGGCACAAATATGGCCTCACTATTCTTAACATATACAGCAATCCCAAAGATAAAGGCAGAGTTATTCCGGGCATCCTGGGCTCCTTTCGTTCCTCAAAGCTCCTTGTGGTGGGTGATTTAAATGCACGTCATACGCACTGGGGTACACCTCAGATACCTCCAAAAGTAACGTCATTTTTACCGCAATGGCTGATTACAACCTTGGCCTGATCACAAACCCCACCGTACTCACTCGCATTGGCACAAGTGTCACCCGCGACACCACACCTGATCTCACATGGGCCACACCGAACATAATCGTTAAATCTCACACGGTGCTCCAAGACAGCCTTGGGAGGGACCACTTTCCAGTCTCGACTACTATTGCTTACGATTCCAAGAATTTCAGCCCTCGTTCACAGCTCCTCACTGACTGGAATAAATTGCGCTCATACTTGGCAGCTGATTCTACCGAACCCCGTACTGTCACCGACTGGGCAGATCGTCTGGTGGAGGCAATCCAGGCGAACAGCAAACGCATTAAAAACACCCCTGCGGCACCGCAGGTTGATCCGCACCTGGTTCACCTATGAGAGGCCCGACAGGGACTTCTCAAGCGCTGGCGTCACCAGCGACATAATCGTAAATTGACTCCGCATAGCCGCTCTCACTCGTGAGACAGAATAGGCAACCACCTTAGCCCGCGCAAACTGGGCAACCTTTTGTAACGACCTCAAGGGTACATTAAGCACTGAACGCACGTGGTCTATCCTACGCGCTCTCTTAGATCTAAAAACCACTAAATCTGAGACACAAGTAAGCGCACAACGTTTAATACAACTAGAGCTTCAAAAGGACACAGACGTAATTGGCCAACTACGGGACACTTTTATACCCCCATCCCTTAGGTCAGCAGATCCACCCAATCTGCCTCCACCTAACCCGGAACTTGATGCCGACATTACCTTAACCGAGGTCCGCCGAGCACTCTTTAGTATTCACCGCTCTACTGCGCCGGGACCAGATAGCATAACGTACAATGCACTGCTCAATCTGGACGATGTCTCGCTTAAGGTGCTCACGGAGCTCTTTAATAACCACTGGCACGCTGGGACGCTCCCGCCAGCCTGGACCCATGACAGCATGCGATTTATATCGAAACCGGGCAAACCCCTCACCCTTCAAAATTTGCCCCCATCTCCTTGACGAGCTGTGTCGGAAAGCTCTTCGAGCATGCTGTTCTCAACCGTCTGCAACCGTTCCTAGAAACAGCAGGCTTCCTCTCCAACGTTCAATTTGGCTTCCGTCCAAACATCTCGGCGCAAGACGTACTTCCCGCCCTGAAAGTGTCTCTCTTTTACACCAAGCGCCGTGCAGCCACTACGCGAGCCATACTGGCCTTGGATATTCATAAGGCTTTCGACACTATAAGCTCTGACCATATCCTGACGACATTAGCCACCACCGGCTATGGCACCAGCATATGTCAATATGTTCGGGCTTTCCTTCAGGGGCGCACGGCAAAACTCTTATCTTGGGGATGTCGCCTCCCAGCCTTTCCCCTGCCTAACCGAGGAACCCCACAAGGGGCGGTCCTATCACCTTTACTTTTTAACATTGCCCTAGCGCCACTGGCAAAGGCCCTTGTTGCTATCCCAGGGCGCCACACGGCCAAATACGCAGATAACATAACCCTCTGGACAAGGGGAGGATCCACTGGAACCGCCCAGGATATCCTGCAATCTGCCATACACATCACCACCACCCAATTAGCAAACACAGGCGTCCGTTGCTCTCCAAATAAATCGGAACTCTTGCAGCTGAAACCCCTGCCCAGTGACCCCCATTGAACTGCACATGTATGGGAATCCAGTGCCCATTGTGTCTCAAGTGAAGATTCTCGGCCTTCTCATTAACAACACACTCGATGCTACCCACACCCTTCAGCTCTTGCAAAGACAGACCAAACAGGTGGCTGCACTAATCAAGCGGGTGGAATCACGCAATCGTGGGCTGTCTGAACGCGAGACCCTCAATATGACAAATGCATTAATCATCAGCCGCATTACATACCACCTCCCATACCACATACTCACTCAGCGCCAAACAACAGGCAGACATCCTAATACGCACGGCTGTCACCTCTGTCCTACGTCTTCGACGGACGGTTAGCACGAAACGCCTCCTGGACACTGGTACCCACAATACCGTGATCGAATATTTAGAGGCTCAACGCACCAACCGATTAGTCCGCCTGAGTCGCACGGAAACAGGACAATGCCTACTGCGACAGCTCCGTCTCCATCCACCTATTCCAACCACAACAAGTCCTACACCTTACATGATTTTTCTGCGCATTCAGGATCGCGTATATCAGAAGCCCCTACAGCGCAATATGAGCGCTAGCCTCCATCAGGGTAGGCGGCAGGCTCGAGCGAGCTATTACACCAAAACATACAGCAACCGCTCCGATATCCTTTATGTCGACGTGGCAGAAAATTATCAAGTAGGGTTCTTCACGGCAGTCGCAGCCAATGAAGACGGCACTGTGGGAGCCGCCGCCACCATCCGAATTAATTCACCTGCAGAGGCGGAAGGAGCCGCCATCACACTTGCGCTGGCCCACTCTAACATTGACAAAAACATAACCGAAATTTGCACAGATTCCTAGGCCGCATACCGCCACTACCTAAAGGGTGTGGCGACGCAGGCCACACACCGTATTCTTGCCACAGCCATCTTTCTCGACCAAACGGTTACTCTGTCGTGGATCCCTGGGAATGCCTCGATCCCCGGTAATGAGCGCGTTCATGCGCTGGCCCGAGAACTCTCCTCCCGGACCCCGGACGATCAGGCACCCAACCCGACGCAAGAGGCCTTATCGGTCCTTTATACATATTATCAAATCACCGCATTCTACAAACTTAGCCGCATGACATTACCACCACCCCACAGTACTTTGTCGCCTTTATCCAGCGCCACATGGCGACAATTACAGACGGGCTGCTTTATTTCACCCTACCGTCTCTCATGCTTTCACCCCACCTTTGCTCCTCATTGTAACACCTGTGGCGTGCCCAGATCTACTTTTTCACTACCTTTGGGAATGTCCTTCCCCACAGGTAGTACCCCTCACCCCCAATCCCACTCATTCTTCCTGGGAGGCTGCTTTACGGACCGCTCAGCCCGCCGGCCAGAAATGGCTGGTGGATCGGGCCTTATGTGAGGCACAAGCCCGTGGACTCCTGGACCTATAGGAGACCACTCTGGAAGATTTTCTCTTTCCTTCTTTCTAATAAAAGTTGTTTCCATCCATCCATCCAGAGGCAGTGTCCAGGTGCGCCTATAGTGTTTGTTCCAGTGCTCCAAGAGACCTGCAGGTACACCAGGAGTAAGATCATTCGCATATATTATGTGGGAAAGTGGTCGATTGGAGCGCAGTGGTGACATTCCCAGATTAAATAAGGTAGGGGAAAGGACAGTTCCTTGTGGTGTGCCACGTGTGAGGTGTATGGGTGGAGAGAGATCTTCGTTAAGTATGAAACGGGAAGTGCGGCTTTTGGGAAGTTCGAAGGTATGTGCATGTTTAGCTGCCATATCTTGTTCGTGTACGGAGTGGATAATTTGGTCCGGTCCTATGGTATTGAACGCTCTGCGGACATCAACCGTGACTAAGGATGCACTTTGGCCGACGATAAGGAAAGAAAGCCGTGCAGGAGGAGAAGGAAGAGATCTTACGAAGACACGAGAGCAGGATAGCCTATTTGTGCGAGTGGGAAGAAACATGAGTTCAAGGTCTTGCTGGTAACAGTTCGGGACCGTACTCTCCATTTTTTTAGCCACATATGAGGTTAGGGAGATGGTGCGGAGGTTATGAAGGGAAGAGGGCATGCCATGTTATAACTGTAATAGAGGACTTCCATTTTGCGGGGAGAGTGCAGTCTCTCATGATATTTCATTTAGGAGGTGTTCTTTTTCAGATTGAGAGAAATTTTTAAGGAGTGTGTATGTGATGTGTTCCGCCCCTGGCGCCGATTTCCTGGCATTCTTGGCTAGTGGCACATCGAGTTCTGCAAGTGCGACAGATCGATCAAGGTCCGCGTTAGGAGGGCCGGAGTTATAGGGGTAAGTTCAAAGGAGAGGAGGAAAGATATAGATGACCTGCAGGGTTTGAAATAAATAAGATCATGGGAGGTGAGAAATCTATCCAGGATAGAAATGAGGGTGGTTATCTAGGAGAGAGCGTAGCAGGTTCGAGGTGATCTGGTAGTGGGAGCCACTAATCTGGTTCACACACAAGGTTCCAGTGGGATGCATCGAGTCTGGCGCAGTGGGTGGCGATGGTCGTACTGATATTGGCGGGTTTATCAGGAAGCGTTCGATTTCTTGGTTGCTTCTAGAATGCGCCTTAGTGAGCATTACGGCGTTTCAAGATGCGAGTGGGGTGTAGATCTGGAACAGGGCGGTAATCGTCTGCTGCTCTGTGGCTCGTTGTCGAGTGTAACTAGTGGTGGAGAGCCATGCGGCGCAAGTGTTCCGGGGCTGGACAGGGGAATAAAGCAATCAGCAAAAAGTATCCCAATGAGTTAATCTGATGGTTCTTTTACGCCTCTGTGGGCGTCGAGAGAGAAAGAGGATATAGTGATCACTGACAAGGCGGGGGCTAGTGTGGGTCCATGTATTGTGAGCGTCAACGTGACCAAGGGAGAGGATAGAAGTGGATTGTTTGCAGGTTGCTTCGCCTATTGGAGTGGTCGATGTGATGAGGATTGCGTATTGGTGTTGGGTGGTGTAAAGAGTGTAGTTTTCCCGGGCAGAAGGTGGTGACGTTCGAAGCACTGAAATCCCATGCGGGGACTTTCATTTGAAAAAAAGCTCTGCATTGAATGTGAGCGGGGGAAGGAAGAGTCGGTGTTTGTTGTGTGTGTGTGTGTGTTGTGTGTGTGTTTGGGGCGAGTAGATTTTAAAAGTTAAATCATAGCAATTTATATTTTGGGGAAGGGTGGTAGTAAGCGCATGCCACTAGGTATGGGCCGTAATTGCAGGAATATACAGCACCTCACAGCGCTGTTTTCGGTGCATGTACGGGGAGACAAGAGGGAATTCAGGAGGGAGGCTTGCACCGCCCAGTAGCCTGGGAGGGTGAGGGTGAGCGGGTGGGGTGATGGAAGAGTGGGTGAGGGTGAGGAGCCATTTCGTGAAGGGTAATATTACGCGATCGCGAGCCACAAACGCCGGCCTGTTTGCTACCTGGCCGTACGCGTTCCCAAATTCCATCGCACAGCCACAGAAAGCTGTCCTCGAGTTTCAGTAGGTTCCCCCTTCAGATAATCGTCTTGTTTGCGTCCAAGCCTCTCGCGAGCCGCCCCCTCTGAGAATGGTCTTGGTAGCGCCCACGCCTCTCGCAAGCCAATGCCCACGTGCGGACGCTTCCTTTTCAAACTCTCTCGAAGGCGACGCGTTTCGGTGTTAAGCAGTTCGTCGAGCGTTCGCCTGTAAATCCGAGACTCACCGCATGCGGTGCCACGATTCACGACTGGTGTGACAAAGGAGCCGGTGCTGTCAGTGAACAGTGACGCCGAGAAGTCAGCGTGAGGGCTAATGGTGGGCTATAAGTACTATTTTGTGCAGGACGAGGCGGTGTAGTGTGTCGTGAAGTTTCGCTCCGTGTGTGGGTTTCGTGCCATTTTTATTGTTGGACATGAACACAAAAGGAGCATTAGAGCGCAAGACTCCGGACGTAACAAAAGAAACATGGCGCGCAACCTCAGAAAACTTCAAAGAAGCGCCTCTTGAACTTCGAGGAGCATTGCGCTCCAACGGCAACAAATGGTAAGTCTGCACCTGTTCCACTAGTTCTTTCTAAGCGTTAGTTGTTCAGTAGTACTGCTCACTGCTACAGGAAGGCATGATTGCATAACTACTTTGCAGGACGCCATGCATATAATTGGGCGCTGGACGCACCGAGAACCTCACTTTTTGGAACGTAGGTGAAAAGCTCCACCTGAGTCGTCCTGCAAACAAAGCTCATTGCGGGTTGTTGCAGATCAGCCGCACCAAAATGCGATACCTAAGCGTTCTGCGGAAAGAGCGTTTCTGTTATGCAGACTTCCTGGCTAGACTACGCGGGGGAAATTTTTTAATTCATTTTTGGGTAAAATACGACCAGTGCGCAGCACTGAAGCGTCAAATATGAGCTCTAGCTGTTTTTGTACTGTTTGTTTTTGCCCGTGTTTGTGAAATGCTGAAAGAATTTTATTGCATCACCTTTGCGTGACAGAACCTCGGGATATTGACGCACATCCCATCTGTGCTTTATGTGTCAAGCGCGAACGGGCCTATATATTTTCGCCTCCATCGAAATGCGACATGAAATTGTAGAGGAGCGTAGTGTGCGATGTCAGTGCAAATTAAAGCAGCACAGGTGGTCGAAATATCTGCAGCCCTCCACTACGGCGTCCCTTATAGCCTGACTCTCTTTGAGATGTTAAACCTCTAATAACGAACTTAGAGGTCCTGGCGTTGCATGTTTCCTATCGACGCCGAGCTGTTGTTTGCTCGTTTTGAACGCCCTAAGCCAAGAACGCGGTAAAGGACGTCCTATCAACGAACCCTCTTTGTTGTCGCAGAGATGCCAACCTGTGCGTGTTGCTTATGCGCAGCATCCCTAGCTGAAGTTCCTGCACGGAGCCGTTGCGCTTTAAGGGCTTTCATCGCGAATGTCTTGGCAAGTGGAGGCACTTTGCCTCGAAGCGTATTGATACCCGCTAACGTCAGTTGCAAGCGTTTGAATCTCTGCTGTCTAAAAAATGAAATTTTTTGAGGGGGGAAAGGAACTGAAGCGGTAACTGTCTCACATATCTCGGTGGACACCCGAAACGCGTCGAAAGGGAAAAGATAAAGAAGGTGGTGAAAGAATGAGGTATCGGATGGGAAAAACATTGATTGAGCTCTAGAAAGGAGATCTTCGCGGCTTCAGACGGCGTCTTCCATCTTCCGATGGCGTCTTTGCTCTTCATTCGCAGAGTTGGTGCCCTAATCCAAGGCTCCACTGAGTATGGCCATCTCGCGAGCTCGCTCTACTAGGCACCTTTGGCCTTTCAAGCTTTCGCTGGAAAGCATACTCTCCTACTGCTCCGCACTCGGGTTTTTCAGTCTGTGGATAGTTAGAGGCCCAATCTTTTGACAGGCCGATGATATATGGTATAAATCTGGTTTCTCTCCGCACCATGGGCACCTAGCCTCCTACTGCGTAGGGAACATTTTATTAAGAAGGTTTACATTCGGGAAAGTACCCGTCTGCAGCTGTCGCCATGCAACAGCATCCTCTCTGCTTAGATCCTTATGTGGGGATGGATACTTCAGTCTGACACCTTAATAATAATTTAGGATATCTGAGTAGCCCATGGGCAGTGACTCGGGTTCCTCAAGGCTGGATGTGTCGGACGCCCGGTTGGTATGCCCTCGAGCTATCCTATCCGCCTCTTGGTTCCCTGTTATGCCAGTGTGCCCTGGTACCCATATTGTGGTATGCTGAATTTTTTCCCCTGGTCGCTTGAGCAGAGCATGTGGCGTGCTCTGCGCCCAATTCTGCCGTTTGTATAATTACGGCATGATGCTTGAGAAACCGTTATTATTGTTAGGGACCTGCCAGATCGGTAACCCTCCAGTGCTTCCAGAGCTACAGCTGCCTCTTCGGCCTCGACTACCGTGCAGTCCTGTAGTGATGCGCTGGTGATCTCCTTGAGGTCCGAATTAACCACCGACGCCACTGCTCTGCTGCTTTGTCTTCCGTCTTTGACAAACGTTGCCGCGTCCGTATGTATACCTTGTGTTGTCCTTGTTTGCCAGGGTTATCTGCACGTACTCCGCTCTTGCTTCTCTACGCGCCTTGTGCAGGTTCGGGTCCATATTCTTGGGTATCGGCGCGACTCGAAGTGTACTGCGATACTTGTCCGGAATGTCTTCGGTACTTTCGATCTCTTGGATCATGTTGCTGCCGCCCTCTTTCTTCCCTCCTTCTTTACGGGTAGGGTGCTCCTGCGAAGATAAAGGAGGGAAGAAAGGGGTGCCATAGTGGAGGGCTCGGGTGCGATGTGAGCGCATGTTAAAGACTCCATGTAGTAAAAATTATTCAGCAGCCCTCCACTATCTGCATCCCTCTGCCCGGCGCGTAAAAGCGGAAAAGGAGCGAGCACGAGCGAATGCAACCACAGGGGAAAGAAAGCATAAGGGAGGGTGAAGGGCAGAGAGCGGGTACCTCCGAACGCGCATGACGCTCGCTTGACATTACCGATCACTGACAAGAGCGAACGCGACGGTGATAATGGCAGTTTTGACGCGAAAGCTTTAAGGAGCCCGTGTCGTCGGGGTCGTCGGCGGTGTCGTCGGCGTGTTTGGCCGGGAGCGAAAAATAGCGCATCTCGGTGGAGACCTGAACCGCGCCGTATGGGAAGGGGTTTTAAGACGACAGCGTTAAGGATTGATTGATTCATGGATTGATTGATTGATCCGTCGAATCGATCGACCGATCGATTTTTCCTTCCCTTACGGCGCGATCCGGATGTCCAGCGAGAAAAGTGAAACACGCCATTTCCTTTCCTTAAAAGCAATTGTTCATTTATTTTCCTTCCCTTACAGCCCCGTTCGAGTGTCCGCCGAGATATGTGAGACAGGCATCCTTTCCTAAAATTGTCCAAAAGACCCCGCGTCGCGCCGAACGGGCGATGGCTTTCCGCGTTCTCCTCGGCAACCTTGCGCCGCGCTGTCGCGTCTCACTCTTAAAGACGAAGCTTAAGGAGGGAAGCTGGTCTTAGAAAAAAAATTGTTAATGAATCCACAATTGTGAAATCTGCAGGAAACATGTAGTTTTTGCGTGCTGATTCAAAATTTGAAATTCAATTTAATGTACCAGTCCTTGTGCACTTATTGTAATATGTTGTGTAACTTTTGGTGGAGAACTTAAACAAAATTCTGCTGTAGGGAACTTGCTAGAATGTACGCTGTCCGTTTGTCTTGACACCAAGCTATGCAATAAGGGTAAAATAATTATCCTGCCTATCATAGAAGGTAAGTTACAGGGTTTTGAACTTGGTGCTTCACAAACGGAAAGAAAAATTTGTATTACTCTTTCCGAAGTGACAACATCAAAATCCTGTAATGCAACTTGTATGACAGGCACGATGATAATTTTACCTTCATTGCATAGCTTATTGTCAAGACAAACCAATGGCATACGTTCTAGCATGTTCCCTGCAGGGGAATTTTTTTGAAAGTTCTCCACAAAAAGTTACATAACATATTGCATAAGTGCTCAAGGAAGTGTTGCACATAAAATTAACTGACATATTTGGTATCAGCATCCAAAATACATGTTCAGTGAAGATTTCATAACTGTGACTTCATTAACTAAAGCGCCACTGAAGCGGTGGCCTTGTGGTTGAGCATCCGCCTCACATTCGGGAGGTGCTGGGTTCGATCCCCAGTGCCACCGTGTCCCCACCGGTTTTTAATGGGTACAAAATTTCCCCCGGCCTGGTGCTCAGCTCTTCTGGGTGAGATGCTTGGGAAAAGGGTCTTTACCACAGTTACTCTGATTGATCAGCGAAAAGTTCCACCGTCAACAACGTTAAATCCGCCTCGTGCGGTAGAAGCCCATTTGTGGCCCTTTTTTTTGATGGCGCAGCATGCTGAACTTCTTCGAGCACATTCTCATCTGCTGAACTCCCTAGTGCGAGCTCATTTAAACTTCATCGAACACCAAGATCAACTCATTGTCTCATCTGAATCATAAACCACCTTTGCTGGCTGAGTGCTCGAAACTGGTTTTGCCCCCGTAGGGTGCAGCGGGGTTTGCGGAGCCTCTTCCAAGCACACACCCCTGAGGAAGCCGGCCGCCGAGCCGGGGGACGCTTGTGCCCATTTTTGACGGTGGGTGGCCGGCGGTGGGTTTCGAAGCCTCTTCCCCACTTAAGCATCCTCCAATTTTTGTTCCATGGTTTGGTGTGGAACCCGCCGCGTTGACTCAGTAGTTAGGGCGCTCGGCTACTGATCTGGAGCTCCCGGGTTCGAACCCGACAGCGGGGGTTGCGTTTTTATAGAGACAAAACGCTAAGGCGCCCGTGCGCTGTGCGATGTCAGTGCATGTTAAAGATCCCCAGGTCGAAATTACTCCGGAGCCCTCCACTACGGCACCTCTTTCTTCCTTTCTTCTTTCACTCCCTCCTTTATCCCTTCCCTTACGGCGGGGTTCAGGTGTCCAACGGTATACGAGACAGATACTGCGCCATTTCCTTTCCCTAAAAACCAATTATTATTTTTATTACGCGATCACGAGCCCCAGACGCCGGCCTGTTTGTTACCAGGCAGCACGCGTTCCCAACTTCCATCGCACAGCCGCAGAAAGCTGTCGCCGAGTTTCAGTACCTTCCCCACTTCAGAAATAGTCTTGGTAGCGTCTAAGCCCCTTACTAGCCACCCCCCTCAGAGAATCGTCTTGGTTGCGTCCACGCCTCCCGCAAGCCAACGCCCACGTGCGGACGATTCCTCTTCAAACTCTTTCTCGCCGGCGACGCGTTTAGGTGTTAAGCAGTTATCGAGCGTTCGCCTGGATATCCGACACTCAATGCATGCGCTGCCACGATTCACGACTGGCGTGACAAAGGAGCTGGTGCTGTCAGTGAACAGTGATGCCGAGAAGTCAGCGTGAGGGCTAATGGTGGGCTATAAGTATTATTTTGTGCAGGACGAGGCGGTGAAGTGTGTCGTGAAGTTTCGCTCCGTCTGTGGATTTCGTGCCATTTTTACTGTTTGACATGAACACAAAAGGAGCGTTAGAGTGCAAGACTCCGGACTTAACAAAAGAAACATGGCGCGCACCCTCAGAGAACTTCAAGGAGCGCTTCTTGAACTTCGAGGAGCATTGCGCTCCAACGGCAACAAATGGTAAGTCTGCACCTGTTCTACTAGTTCTTTCTAAGCGTTAGTTCTTCAGTAGTACTGCTCACGGCTACGTGAAGGCACGATTGCATAACTACTTTGCAGGACGCCATGTATATAATTGCGCACTGGCTGCACCGGGAACCTCACTTTTTCTTGGAACGTATGTGGGCATCTCCGCCTGAGTCGTCCTGCAAACAAAAGCTTTTTGCGTGTTGTTGCAGATCATCCGCACCGAAATGCGATACCTAAGCGTTCTGCGAATAGCGAAAAAAGCGCATTTCTGTTAGGCAGCCTTGGCAGACTCCCTGGCTATATTACTCGGAGGAAAATTTATTAATTTTAGGGGGGGGTGTAAAATACGACCAGTGCTCAACCCTGAAGCGTCAAATGTGAGCACTAGCTTTTTCGTACATTGTTTGTTTCTGCCCATGTTTGTGGAATGCTGAATGAATTTTATTGCATTACCTTTGCGTGATAAAACCTTGGGATATTGACCCACATCTCATCTGTTCTTTATGTGTCAAGCGCGAACGGGCCAATAGAATATCGCCTCCATCAAAATGCGGCATGAAATTGTAGAGGCCCGTAATGTGCGATGTCAGTGCAATTTAGAGCAGCACAGGTGTTCGAAATTTCCGGAGCCGTCTACTACGGCGTCCCTCATAGTCTGACTATCTCGGAGATGTTAAACCCCCATTAACCAATTTGGAGGTACCGGCGTTGCCTGTTTTCTATCGACGCCGAGCTCTTGTTTGCTCGCTTTGAACGCTGCAAGCCAAGAACGCGGTAAAGGACGTCATATCAACGAACCCTCTTTGCTGTCGCAGAGACGCCAACCTGTGCGTGTTGCTTATGCGCAACATCTCTAGCTGAGGTTCCTGCACGTGGCCGTTGCGCCTTAAGTGCTTTCATCGCGAATGTCTTGGCAAGTCGAGGAACTCTGTCTCGAGGCGCATTAATACCGGCTAACGTCAGTTGCAAGCGTTTGAATCTCTGCTGTCTAAAAAATGAAAAATGCTTTTTTTTTTGGCGAAAGGAAATGAAGCGGTAGCTGTCTCACATATCTCGGTGGACGCCCCGTATAAGGATAAAGCAGGTGATCAAAGAGCGGAAAAAACAGGTGCCGTAGCGGAGGGCTGACGTGCGATGTCAGTGCATGTTAAAGACGCCATGTGGTCAAAATTATTCCACAGCCCTCCACTACCTGTATCCCTCTGCGCGGCGCGTAATAATAATAATAATTGGTTTTGGGGGAAAGGAAATGGCGCAGTATCCGTCTCATATATCTTTGGACTCCTTAACCGCGCCGTAAGGTAAAGGATAAAAGAGGGATTGAAAGATGAAAGGAAGCGGTGCCGTAGTGGAGGGCTCCGGAATAATTTCGACCACCTGTAGATCTTTAACGTGCACTGACATCGCACAGCACACGGGCGCCATAGCGTTTTTCCTCTGCGCGGCGCGTAAAAGTGGAAAATGAGCGAGCACGAGCGTATACAAGCACATGGGAAGGAAAGTATGAGGGAGGGTGAAGGGCAGAGAGCGGGTGCCTCCGAACGCGCATGACGCTCGCTTGACCTTACCGATCACTGACAAGACCGAACGCGTCGGTGATGCTGGCAATTTTAACGCGACAGCTTTAAGGAGCTCGTGCCCAGAAAAGCCAGTGGCGTAGGCGTCTTTGGCGGTGAACGAAAAATGGCGCATCTCGGTGGACACCTGAACCGCGCCGTATAGGGAGGGGCTTTAACGCGACAGCGTTAAGGATTGATTGATTCACAGATTGGTTTATTGATTGTTTATTGATTGATTCATTGATTGATTGAGTGATTCATCTATCGATCGAGCGACCGATTTTTCTTCCCTTACGGCGCGATCCGGGTGTCCAGCGAGAAAAGTGAGACAGGCGTCATTTCTTTTCTTTAAAAGCAATTGTTCATTTCATTTTTCTTCCATTAGGGACCGGTTAGGGTGTCCACCGAGATATGTGACACAGGCGTCCTTTCCTTAAATTGTCCAATGAGACTCGCGTCGCGCCGAACGGGCGATGGCGTTCCGTGCACTCTGGCAACCCTGTGACACGCTGTCGCGTCTCACTCTTAAAGACGAAGCTTAAGCATCCTCCAATTTTTCTTCCTTAGCTTGGCGTAGAACCCGCCGCGGTGGCTCGGTGGTTAGGGCGCTCGGCTACTGATCCGGAGTTCCCGGGCTCGAACCCGACTGCGGCGGCTGCGTTTTTATGGAGGCAAAACACTAAGGCGCCCCTGTGCTGTGCGATGTCAATGCACGTTAAAAATCCCCAGGTGGTCGAAATTATTCCGGAGCCCTGCACTACTCTTTCTTCCTTTCTTCTTTCACTCTCTCCTTTATTCCTTCCCTTACGGCGCGGTTCAGGTGTCCAACGTTATATGAGGAAGATACTACGTGATTTCCTTCCCTAAGAAACCTATTACTATTATTAATATTACTCGATCGCGAGCCACAGACGCCGTCCTGTTTGTTTCCTGGCGGCACGCGTTCCCAACTTCCATCGCACAGCCGCAGAAAGCTGTCCCCGAGTTTCAGTATCTTCCCTCCCCCTTCAGAGAATCGTCTTGGTAGCGTCCAAGCCTCTCGCAAGCCACCCCCTCATAGAACCGTCTTGGTAGCGTCCAAATCTCTCGCCAGCCAATGCCCACGTGCGGACACTTCCTCTTCAAACTCTCTAGCGGGCGACGCGTTTCGGTGTTAAGCAGTTCGTCGAGCGTTCGCCTGGATATCCGACACTCACCGCATGCGCTGCCACGATTCACGACAGGCGTGACAAAGGAGCCGGTGCTGTCAGTGTACAGTGACGCCGAGAAGACAGCGTGAGGGCTAATAGTGGGCTATAAGTATTATTTTGTGTAGGACGAGGTGGTGTAGTGTGTCGTGAAGTTTCGCTTCGTCTGTGGATTTCGTGCCATGTTTGCTGTTTGACATGAACACAGAAGAATCATTAGAGCGGAAGACTACGCACCTTAACAAAAGAAACATGGCGCTCACCCTCGGAGAACTTCAAGAAGCGCCTCTTGAACTTCGAGGAGCATTGCGCTCCAACGGCAACAAATGGTAAGTCTGCACCTGTTCCACTAGTTCTTTCTAAGCGTTAGTTGTTCAGTAGTACTGCTCACGGCTACAGGTAGGCATGATTGCATAACTACTTTACAGGACGCCATGCATATTATTGCGCGCTGGATGCGCCGGGAACCTCACTTTTTCTTCGAACATATGTGAACAGCTCCGCCTGTGTAATACTGCAAACAAAAGCTTATTGCGGGTTGTTGTAGATCAGCCGCACCAAAATGCGATAGCTAAGCATTCCGGGGATAGCGAAAAAAGCGCGTTTCGTTTAGGCAGACTTCCTGGCCAGATGACAAGGAGGAGATTTTTTTAATTATTTTTGGGTAAAATACGGCCTGTGCGCAACACAAGCGTCAAATGTGAGCACTAGCTGTTTTTGTACAGTTTGTGGAATGCTGAAGGAATTTTATTGCATCACGTTTGCGTGATATAACCTCGGGATATTGACGCACATTCCACCTGTGCTTTATGTGCCAAGCGCGAACAGGCCTATAGAATTTCGCCTCTATCAAAATGCGACATGCAATTGTTGAGGCCCGTTGTGTGCGATATCAGTGCAAGTTAAAGCAGCACAGGTGGTCGAAATTTCCGGAGCTCTCCTCTACGGCATCCATCATAGCCTGACTCTCTTTGAGATGCTAAACCCCCATTACCAACTTGGAGGGCCTGGCGTTGCTTGTTTCTATAGACGCCGAGCTGTTGTTTGCTCGCTTTGAACGCGCTAAGCCAAGAACGCGGTAAAGGATGTCCTATCAACGAACCCTCTTCGCTGTCGCAGAGACGCCAACCTGTGCGTGTTGCTTATGCGCAGCATCCCTAGCTGAGGTTCCTCCACGGGGCCGTTGCGCCTTAAGTACTTTCATTGCGAATGTCTTGCCAAGTCGAGGCTTTCTGTCCGAAGCGCATTAATACCCGCTAACGTCAGTTGCAAGCGTTTGAATCTCTGCTGTCTAAAAAAATGAATTGTTTTTTTGGGAAAGGAAATTGCAAGCGTTTGAATCTCTGCTGTCTAAAAAAATGAAAATTCGTTTTTTTTTGGAAAGGAAATGAAGCAGTAACTGTCTCACATATCTCGGTGGACACCCTGTATAAGGATAAAGAAGGTGGTGAAAGAAGGAAAAAGAAAGGTGCCGCAGTGAGGCGCTCCCGTGCGATGTCAGTTCATGTTAAAGACGCCATGTGCTCAAAATTATTCCGCAGTTCTCAACTACCTGTATCTCTCTGCGCGGCGCGTAAAAGTTGGAAAGGCGCGAGCACGAGCGAATGCAAGCACAGGGGAGGGAAAGCATGAGGTAGGGTGAAGGGCAGAGAGCGGGTGCCTCCGAACGCACATGACGCTCGCTTGACCTTACCGATCACTGACGAGAGCGAACGTGTCGGTGACATTGGCAATTTTGACGCGATAGCTTTAAGGAGCTCGTATCCAGAAAAGCCGATGTCGTCGGCGTCGGCGTCTTTGGCCGTGAGCGAAAAACTGGGCATCTTGGTGGACACCTGAACCCCGCCTAAGGGAAGGGATTTTAACGCGGCAGCGTTAAGGGTTGGTTGAGAGATGGATGGATTGATTGATTGATTGATTGATTGATTGATTGATTGATTGATTGATTGATTGATTGATTGATTGATTGATTGATTGATTGATCAATCGATCGATCGATGGATCGATTTTCCTTCCCTGATTCCGCGATCCGGGTGTCCAGAGAGAAACGTGAGACAGGAGTCATTTACTTTCCTTGAAAGCAATTGTTCATTTCATTTTGCTTCCTTATGGTCGGGTTCCACTGTCCCCCAGGATATGAGACAGTCGTCCTTTCCTTAACATGTCCTTTCCAGACATACAAAAGCTGTATTGAGGTGCTTGTGAGGTGTGCGCTTGCGTTGATCGAGCCCACATGATTAAGCATGCATATATGCCATAAGCATGCCTCTAGTGACTGCCTAACGAATCATCCATTGCTGCTCCGGCAGGTTAGTGCGGGACAGTGCAGCTTTCCAGTAGCATGTGGCTGTTGTTCGACCCGCCGCGCGTTTCAAGTCAGAAACACAAGGCAGCGTTTCTTCGGCGTCGTGTCAGCGTTTCGGCTACTGGTGCCGCCTGTGGCAATATTCCGGCTCTTAGAGGAAGCCGGCACAGGGAGTCGCAGATAACTGGCTAGGCGAGGTGTCAGCGTCGGCACCGGAAATACCTCGCAGGTGAAGATTTGTGGAAACTAATGTGTAGCCACGCGTTGGCAGCGACTTGCAGATCAATCCACACAACTATGATGGCACCCCTGCCCCTGCGGTCCCCGTGCTATTGTCCCCCTTGCCTACGCAGTAGCTACGGACAGATGATAACTGAGTGGCTTTATCCATGAGCTTCGGACATCCTCATCAGGAGACGTCCCAATGACCTCAAGTGTTTGGTCACCATCTCCCGCGGCCGCCGAGCGACAACGCCGGTAGACGAGAGGCTGGCGGGACGCGGAAGAAACGGTGCCTTGTGCACTCCGGCCTACGTGTTCAGACCTGTACGCTTCACCTCGGCACATATTTAGCGCTCTCGTAGCGCCAATCGTGTGTCATTTCGTTGCTGATGGCTTTATTAATGCATATGGCTTGTATGGCTATGTTTGCGGTAGTCACAGGATCAGGGGCGTTTTCAGGGCGAAATGATGCAGTGTGTTTTCCACTTTCTTTTGTAAATTTAAAACAGCTGCGTCTGTAGATTCAAATCGCCTTTGGACAGCCTCTGACTGCCACTAATCGACATATCTTGTGCGGATAATCATATACTGATAATAATATATCACTGCGCCAAATTTAAACACAATGCGCAGACATCCGACCTCCCAGAGCTCCATAGGGCTTGCGTGGCCGAGCCGGACAGGCAGCGAAATCGCGCATACATGTGCAGAGGACATTATAAGACATATTAAACATGCAATGCTTTAATAAATATACATGCCCGCAGTCGCCAATGTGTATTCCTGAAAAAGCAAGGTGTTATTTTTAGCGTTGGACATAAATGCGCACTTTTGAGCTAGCAGCTTTAGAGCATATTTTTGTGCGCCATACTCGTGTCTTTCAGCATTTATAAAACTGTGCGAAGAAGACACGTAGGGAGGAGAACCCAAAGAAGCACGCACAAAACGTATCTTCACTTTCCATAACAACTGGTGCTGGCGTTCGCTATGGCCAGCGTTGGACTGGCAGCGAAGTGCAAGCTACAACTGTGCTCTCTGGTTTACATACCCACTCGATCACTGCGCGTCTAGGCGTAATGAGGCATTCAGTTTCCTTTTAACCGCTCTGAACAGCAAAGAAGTGCAGGGTGTTCACGACAAGATCAATAAATTTTCAAATACGCATTTTTAGTTCAAACTCATGATTCTTTCGCCAGCATGGCAACGGCATTGATGGGCACCGAAGCGGTTGTGATAGAAGTTGACTATACAGTAAGTTACTGAACTTTGCTAATTAATGTTTAAATTTCAAGAGTTCGGCGCTTGGTAGCAAGTAGAGAATTGTAGCGGGAGATCAGGGCAGCTCGTGCCAGTTAGTAGATGTGTAAAGATGTAATTTTTCGCAGCTCTACGATGCTTGGAATTTCGGCCGTGCAGACGCATCCAAGGGACGCGGGGCAGCTGCAGAGCCCTCAAAGTCACTCCCACGAAGTGACATAGGTCAGAGCGGACGCATCACGCTCCTTTCGCGATCTCTGGTTTGAGTGGCAGTATGCGAGGTACAGCTCTGGCAGGGGTGGAGAGAGGTAGACGTGGCGGCGCTCTGCTTACATGTTCCTTAGGTAAATCTGAACCGCTGAAATTACTTGAGCCACTGTACTAAGGGCCGTTTTACATTTCTGCACACCCGATAATTGATATAAGATACCTTGACGGATCGATCCTATACACTAAATGAAAAGAACATCCTAAGAGGTTATACAGAAGAGTTCATTCACATATCTAAGTTTATTAGCCTACATTGGATTATGACGTCCGCCATTTCCGTCCCTGTGATCGCGAAAGAATCATTTTAGCTTAAACAGCATTTGAGGACACCGTATATTTCTTCTCACCTTCATAATTCCAGGTCAGTCTCTATTGAACGCCATCCATTCGGTGTCAATTACACTTTTGGAAGGCTTTTGCTTGATACGTGACAAGTACTCAGTTTTTGTTTTCTTTATTTGCGCAACCTGTGTTGGCATGAATATCAAGGGTGAAGAGCGGACTTTCTACAAAGCTGTGTTCGGATGGCTGGGAATTGCTTGCCTCGTTAGCTCTACAAGTTCCACAATTTATAAAAATGTGCCTCCTTCTTTCATAACTGTGCACATTTTGTTTTAGAGCCACTCGTTTCATCTGACTGGGTCATTGAGGAACTCAAGCCATTTCAGGTACGGACCTTGCGCCGCCCACGAGCACTGCTATTGCCTTGTGCCTGTCACGTGCAAAGTTAACTGTCAATGACAATTGTTCGTGCCTAATAACTTTTGCATCCAAAAAGAGCAATGTAACCTGTTAGACACATTATAAAGGGCGATCCGTATTTACAGCAGTCACTCGGGGTAATTGTCGCGTACAGATATTTCAAGATGCTTGCAGTTCACACATTGCATGCATTGAAATGCGAAAGCCGTGGCCCGGGGCATGACTTGATGGCGGGAACTTCCACTCAGCTTGTGGCGTGACTGTGCCACAAAGACATTAGCGTATGTTTATTTCTTTATTCAAAATGCAGTCAAAGTCCCTCTTTTGAGGGTACTACATAAGAGGGGGTAGTAAAAAAGCAAGTATTAGTCACAATATAGTACTGAAAAAAAGCGCACAAAAACAAACAAAAATAACAAAACAAAAATATATGCGCCATATTCTACTTAATTTGGCGACCAAAATTTTACAAAGCTAGTATTATCACCAGACTACGATATCATAAGTACAGGTAAATCGCTAAATCTAAACAAATGCACTGGAACAAAATTTTGGGGTGCATAATGAATCGTCGCAACAGGTGCATCTTCAAATAAAAAAAGAATGTAAGAAAGAAAATGTGATACCATATGGAGTGTGGTTTAAGTTACATGTCATTCAAACCACGAATTAGCTCATGAAGTTTAGTTGTGTCTTATTTGGTACCCATATTTAATGGCAAATGGTTTCATTCGGTGATTGTGCATAGAATGAATGACTTCCCGAATAGGAATTCGTGCAAAATGTGCGCATTCTTAGCGTTTCAAAGGCCTAGTGCTATTCCCCAACTCAGATCTCGTTGGTAGTTAGAGGTCTTAACCCGTGTGCTCTGCAAAAGCTTGGGAACCCACACGCAGTCAGATAACATTCTGGAGCTCTGTTTGGGATGCTAAACTTGCTCCTCTTTTTGGCATCGCACCACCTTGCACGTGACCAGCTTTCAGCTAGGGCAATAGCCTCACCACCATGCTATGCACACCCATAAATTTCAGGTGCCCGGAGCTGCAGCGAGGAACCAGAGCAGTAGACTGCCTGCCATTCCGTCCTTTGAATCTCAGGTCGCGCATGTGCGTCCTGGCAACGGAAGACCGTATCCTGCCGTGGAACCAGCCTCGCGAGAAGTGTGGCGCTTCGAGGAAGGTGAGTATCTGCGTGTTTTTTTTTCGAGCGAAAATCTTCACAGCGCCAGCTATTCAAGCCATCAGTGGGGCCGCAAGCTTGGCCTTGAAAGTAGCCAGAGTTCAGAGGGGCCGAAAGTTTGACCTTGAATGTAGCTAGAGGTGAAACCATGAGTATAACTGGTGGTAGTCGGGTTCGACACATGACTTCAGCTACTGCAGGCGACCCTAGCGGCTGTTTCACCATCTATCTCGAATTTGATCTTTGACCTTGGGCTTTGTTCAAGCGGAACTGTGGGAAATCGTCTGCCGGCATTGCATGCGTAGGTCATGAAAGTGGATTCTGCATAAAACGCTGCTGCACTTTGATGCGTTCAGCAGGATGCTAGGTGTGATTGATGCCACTCCTGCCATGGAGAGCGACAGATATGCGCTTCGTCACCGCGTTGTGGAGAGGACGAAAGGAGGCATCTAAGGTATGCTGCCTACTCCCTGCATGACGTCACACACCTTGACCGAGCGAAGCCATAAATTGGGGTCTGGAATCTCATGCGCAGGGCATCAAAGTTTGTTCTGCATAATACACCTGTGGACTTTTATGCGTTTAGCCTAAAGCTAGGTGTGTGCGATGCGGTGCCTGCCGTGGAGACCACACGTTCCTCGGCCACAAACGTAACCAGGGAGATGGAGCTTTTCTCTTTTGACCAGGGTTAACCAGAGCTATACCATCAGAAATTTTTTGGACTTGCAGAGATGCGCGCATTAAGAAGCATATACTAGCTGTTATTAGGACGGCAGTCATTGTAAGAAGCAGTGCCTGCGGGGCTGCGGCTGTCCTCTATTACCTTTCTTTCTATTGTTGTTGGGAAATACTTGCATTCGTACTGTCAAAGCTGTCGTGAGGAACCCGCACTAAGATAGCCGGGACGCTCTAATGCATGTCCCAGCACACAGCATACAGGATCACGAGCATACTGTGAGCTGACAGCCAGACCTGAGACAAGCGGCTAGTTGTGTGGATAATCGCTGGAACCAAGCGGTGTCTTTTACGGTGCACGAACCGCGTGAAGATTTCCTCTTGTTAAAGACGACCAAAATTGGAATAAGCGCCAACAGTCGTTGGTACCGATACCACGTCCTTCCTATGCGCCATTACCTATAGAAGGTGACCCATAGCAGTGCCTGCCGTTTTTTTCCCGCATATCTTTCTGCGTTTTAAATACCAGTACATTGCTTCCACAGACGTCAGTGGAGGGAGGGAATTTGGCTGCTTCAAGCGCAACAACAGCCGCGGTAGGATACTTCCGATGAACTTAAATTTCCTTTAACGAAAGTTCCCAGAGGTATAGCGCGGGAGAGCGACAGCACGCTGAACACAAAGGAACGGAGGATATTTGTGGCGTGAATTAATCCTGCCTGGTTCGGTCGTGGGAACCGCAACCTTCAAGCATCTCGCGTGCTCCATAACAGGTGAATCCGTAATTTATATTGTCGACAGCCTGACAACTTCGAAATCCTCACTCAGTAACCTTCCGGTTCGTGTTGAGATGATCACCCAAATATCCAGACCAGGCGTAACCTCAGAAGGCCTCATCGTTTCCCCTTGGGAACAGCGCCAAGCATAATAAAGGTTCCTTATTCCACCATGCGTGCAGTGAAAAATTGAATGTCCAAAAGCGTTGTAGGTTGTATGTCTACGACTTTTATGTTTTTTGTTCTGCTTTTGGCGACTAGGTTGCGCAAATAGATGCGGACTGCGACCCCGCAGGCGGGCTATTGACCGACAAATTACTTGAATGAATCAACGGGCGGGAACAGCTTGTCATGTGAACTTCCTTATTCTCTGTCCTCACCTGTGGTTTCGGCATTCGGTATGCTATACCAACCAGCCCAAGAAACAACTGAAATGCGCTGAGGTGAGGCCGAGATACGGTATGTCGAGGATGATGCAGCTGAGACAGCCGCGCTTCCTGATACGGCTTAGACAGCTGATGCAGCTGAGATCCAGTCGCGCGCCGACTGTCTCTGTTAGCCGCGGCTCACTGAAGTGTTCAGCATTTTGGTGAAGTGTGTTTTAGCATCCAAAAAGGTAAAAATGCACTAACACTAATGCGGAGTGCTACATTATCAACCCAAGATTAGTTCCCCCAACTCAAGCAGCTTAATATCATGAAAACTCTGCGCCGACCGCTGCAAAAAAGGCGCACTTCGTCGTCTTCGGACTGGCTGGCCAAGAAAGGAACGAAATGTACAGTTGTGACAAATTACTTGAATGAATCTACGGGCGGGTACAGCTTGTCATGTGAACTTCCTTATTCTCTGTCCTCGCCTGTGGTTTCGGCATTCGGTATGCTATACCAACCAGCCCAAGAAACAACTGAAATGCGCTTAGGTGAGGCCGAGATACGGTATGTCGAGGATGATGCAACTGAGACAGCCGCGCTTCCTGATACGGCTGAGACAGCTGATGCAGCTGAGATCCAGTCGCGCGCCGACTGTCTCTGTTAGCCGCGGCTCACTGAAGTGTTCAGTATTTTGGTGAAGTGTGTTTTAGCATCCAAAATGGTAAAAATGCACTAACACTTATGCGGAGTGCTACATTATCAACCCAAGATTAGTTCCCCCAACTCAAGCAGCTTAATATCATGAAAACTCTGCACCGACCGCTGCAAAAAAAGGCGCACTTCGTCGTCTTCGGACTGGCTGGCCAAGAAAGGAACGAAATGTACAGTTGTGACCATTTTTACGCATTCATTCTAGAATTACAAAGTGTCGGATAATGTTACGTGTGATGTTCGGGAGCAGGCTGACATAATTGTATCTCCCTCTTTTCATCGCATCGAGAGGGTCGAATGCTCCCAAACTACAATACCTTTTCCCGGCGGCGAACATGCTCCGTTACGATCAGGAACAGTTTGTGGTTCTCGTGATTGGGCTGGAAATGGACACTTCAGGAGACACCCTAAATCATAGGACACTTAAGCTCCGCCTTAAGGCGAATGTAAGAAAGAAGAACCTAGGCACGCTCGTTCATAAAATAAGCACACAAATATGCTAATCACTAAGCAGAAACATGTCGTGGTCCCCTTGCCTGCTCTTATTTCGCACCTAGCCACTGAAAACACTAGACATCTTGTAAGAGGACACAATTCAATGATAGTGGTTCAAACGCCTGTCATTTACTCCAAACGAAATTGGTGTTTTATCAGCATTGCATTCAATATTTGGTTGCTTTGAAACACCGAGTGCATGACACCGAATGCATGAACAAACAGCGCATTGATTACATTGCATCCTCTCGGCGAGTCGGGCAGGTTAGTTTAAAACGCTGCGTTTTAAATTAGAAAAGCAGCCTTTTACCCTTATGAGCTGCTTTGAATGAACAAAGTTTCGTTTCGTTTGCATGTGATACTGAGGGTACATATTGACAAAAATGTACACGAAAGTGAAGGACTTGAGCTCAAACGGGAGACGCCATGTTTCGCAGTGTGTTATACATGGCGCTCTAGAGTTCCGCACTGATAGCTGCATTGAGAACTCGCACCACTGTCTGCGCGAGTTTCTTGAGCAGGGCATTATCCATGTAGAGAATGCCAGAAGACGAGGCTTTTAATCTGCCTTCGCTAGTGTTCGGCCGAAAACGTATATTCTGCCTCGGATGCGGTATACATGTGGAGGCTTTTCGGAAATGCTGACCGCTGTATGCAGAATTAATTACTTCAAACGTGCAATTTTTCACTTCGATCAATTTAACACCAGTGCTAATTAGGTGCCAGGCTGGTGTGGAAACTTTGACAGCACTTAACTGGACACTTAACAGACTTTAACTGGAACGCCTTGTGTGTGTGTGTGTGTCTCCATGTGTGCACGTTCCTTTTTTTGCGTTTTCCTCTCTGTCCTCTTTCTAACCCCTATACCCCATCCCCAGTGTATGGTAGCAAACTGGAGACTCACATCTGGTTAACCTCCCTGCGTTTCCTTTTCATTCTCTCTCTCTCTCTCTCTTGACAGCACTTCTTCAAGGTTTCGCCGCGTGGAAGGTCTTATTGTTGCAGCTGAATCCATGCCTAACAATTGCCAAGCCAAGTACTAAAACTCATGTTTAGGACATTTCTGCGCCTTTCCATGGTAGATGTCAGCTTTTTCTCTAATATTGATAAACTTTGCGTTTGTGACATCTGTAGCACTTCCCTTCATGCGTGCGAGATAGCAGTAGCTTAGAGACTGAAATTCACGTTGATAAAATTATTTGCTAACCCAAAGGTACCGGCAACCGGATTTCACCTTTTTTGTCCTAAAGCCCGTTTTGCCGTTGTAAACAAAAATTGGGCAGGCCGAGGCCAAGCGGAGTTGGAGCGAGGCACTTCTAGCGTGGCTGGCGACAAGTTTATTGCGCAGGCGGGAACATTACACATCTTGTTCAGAGAGCCCACTGTCTGCAATGCTCCGGACTCATCTGCACTGTTACTTTGTTCCAGGACTCTACGTTACAGGTGAGCAATTGGGGCCTATTGTCGGACCGAAGGTTGTACGGGTGAGGGCCGCATTCCACTCTGTTATGGAAATCCATGCACTGCTCTTATAAACATGAATGAAGTCCAGAGGTTAATAGTTTATTTTCTGTAAAAACTGCACAGCCGCCATTAAAGCGCCACAGTGGGTAAACAGTAAACAATTTGTCTTTCGCGCAGTACGAAACTTTGAGTATAGGCGCACTTTTCATTTCGCTTTAATTTAAATGCGAACACGCCTTGTCCAGGTTTCATTAGAGGGAGGCTGGAAGCAGTGAGAGTGACCCTCAGTGCTTGTACTGTTTGTGATGTCTACGGATTAGATCGTAAATTCAGTCTTCGGGCATTTCCTGCTGGCTGCACATTGTAGTTTTATTGATCAGGTCGATTGAAATGGGCACGTTAAGTGAAGAGCGGGTGTTTCCGGGCCTATGGGATCGATTTTGAAGCTATCAATGCGAATACGATCCACTTCGCCCAGGAAACACTCAAAACTGGCAAGCAGGGCTACTACGTCCCTACCTGCTGGTGCAGCTATTTGGCGCAAAGTGAATCCTAACCAACAATTCTATACAGAAGCTATTTTGAACGATGAAGATATCTTGAAACCAATTTTGTCTTATAGTGCAAGATTTTCCTGTTACAGTCAATATACCTGCAGATCTCGCTATTTGTGTTTTTTGCTATCGTCCAAAACGTTGCCCATCGGTTTTCTATGGCATTCTTAAATGCTGCGATGCGATTGATAGAGAAACTTTAAAAGAAAGATCTTGTTGCGCTTCCGAAGAATAGAACATTACCTCAAATATTTCCGTAACAGCAGGGTACATTATTTAAATAGTTGAAACTTTTAAACGAAAATGCCGGGCATGTAAAGCCTGAGAGTACTTTTTGATCACTGACAAGCGTTGTATGCCGTTCTCATCCTACTCTCCTTTTGTGGATGGCCTTTTGTGCGAGCCGTCTGAGGTGATTTCGACTCGTTGCGCTGCTAATTTCAATCTGATTGCCCAAGGACCCGCTGTATGCCAGAATAAGAGGTGTTCAGGATAGTGGTCCCCGTGTAGTTACCGATGCACTTTCACAGCGCTGTTATATAAAAACAGTGTGCCTAGTAACGCCTCTGTAATTTCCAATTGACGAGAATAACGCTTATACCGAATTCAAACACTACACAACAGACGGGGCCAGTTATTCCTCTCTGCATTTATTTTAAATCTTTGCCATGGGCACCTGCGAGAAATTGCCCTCTCGATTATTTGTGGAAATTTTGGCTTCCACGGAAAACCCCGAGCAACGTTCAGAGAGTACCGCCTAGAAAAACAAATATGCAAAATGTCCTTGATTCTCTGGGCCTGCAATACACTGTACCACCCTGTGCGCGTTGAGCTTTCAGCAATCGGTATCTACGTACTTTGGAAGAAAACAGAATGCGATAATTTTCTGATGTTTTTCTGCAGATGCAGTTATTTCGGGCATCCCAAGACGCCCCGAACAGCTGGACCAGTAACGTGTCGGCAATTTCTGCTACTGGATTTTCTACAGTCCAGTATGTGGCTCCCGGAACAGGCAGCACCAGTGAGGAACAAGAGGCGCCATCCTCACGCAATCGCGCGAGGAGGAAGGTAAGGGCAGTCGCCATAGTGACTCCGGATTGTACGGATAAGCTTGTTGTGATGATAATACAGTCTATCTATGAGACGCTGGATAGCTGCATCAGGAAATCACCGAGCCATTTGCGATGCAGTTCCTTCGCAAGTCAGTTGCAAAAGAAATGCATTTTTTTCTTCTTACTTCCGCCACTATTGTCAGATCCCGTCTTTGCACCTCATCATCCTCATCAGCCTGACCACGAACACTGCAGGGTAAAGGCCTCGCCCACGTCTCTCCAATTAACCCTCTCCTGTGCCAGCTGCGACCACAGTCTCCCAGCAAACTTATTACTCTCATCCGCCCACCTAAGTTTCTGCTACCCCCGCTGTACTTGCCTTCTCTTGGAATGCACTCCGTTACTCTTAAGCACTAGTGGTTATCTTGCCTTCGTATCACAAGCCCTGCACAAGACCATTTCGTCCCGTTGATTTCGACTAGGATGCCATTAACCCGCGTTTGTTCCCTCACCCACTGCGCGCTTCCGGTCTCTTAACGTTGCACCTGTCATTTTTCTTTCCATCGCTCACTACATTGTCCCTAACTTATGCTGAACCCTTTTCGTTAGCCTCCACGTGTCTTCCCCATATGTGAGTACTGCCAATATACAGGTGTTGTATCCATTTCTCATGAGGGGCATTGGTAAACGGCTATTTCTGATCGCAGAGAACCTGCCATATCCGCTAGAGCTGTTTATATTCTACTAGTTATTTCCCTTTCATGATCCAGATCAGCCGTTGCTATCGACCCTAAGTAAACTTATTCAATTCCAGTACCTTGCTACCAGTTGTGAACTGCTATTCTCTTGCGAGACCGTTGAAGATCGCTTGTTTGTCTCCGCGTTAATTTTTAGACCCACTCTTCTGGTCTACCTTTCTAACTTGTTGACCATGCTTTGCATTTCATCTTCTGGGTGAATTAGCAAGGCAATGTCAGCAGCTCATCGTAGATTACTTAGGTATAGCCCATTAACACTTATTCCCAACTGTTACCAATCAAGACCTTGGAATACTTCCTGTGCACGACCAGTGAATAGCAATTTCGAGATCATGCCTAAATTCCTGACACCTTTTCTTATTGGAATTATATAGCTGACTTTGTTTATGACAATGACAGCTGAGCAATTGTTATAGATATATCTAAGTATTTTCACGTAAGGCTTACATAAGATTCCGCATTGCCTGCTTGTTGACAAAGTTTCCTCTGAGTTAAATGCTTTGTCGTAATCATGAGGGCTATATATTGGTGTATCTTATATTCAGGACATTTCCCTGCCACCTGATAGTGTGAATATGGCCTATTGTCGAGTACCCTTTATGAAAGCCTGCCTGATGATTCAGCAGTGAGGGGTTGGTCAGATGGTTCTTGATAATTACAAAGTGAACAAGGGAGGGAAAAACCTCAGGATGCTTGCCAACGTTATGACACGGCGACCTTTGTTCGTCAGGGCAAAGCGTTGATCTTAAGATGGGTTTAATTACGGTCATCCCTTCGATGAGGAAGGAGTCTTGAGGGGTACGAAGGTATGAAGTTGGAATGGCGTTAGCATGGGGAGAGCTAATCTTGTCCAGGCATGATGGCTGCACAAGTTGATTAACCAGCTGACCTGCAAAACTGTAGAAAGAAAAAGGACAGCTCAGGAGAAAGGAATCCTATGTTGTGGAGCGTGGAGAGATAGAGTGTGTGGGATTGATAGGCTGTGTGTCCAGCTGCATCAGGTGGCTTCAGGTGGCATCAGGTGGCTTGGTATATTCGGCTTTAGCTGAGAAATACGATCTTGATGTTCATGCAATGAACGATAATCTGACAGCTATCATTACGGAGTGCGCAGTTGAAGTAGGCGGTCGGGCAATTCGACAGGATACCGGCAAGCTTTCTCAGGTGACGAGGATCTGATTAAGAAACGCCAAAGCATGAGGATGTCTAACCCTACCGACAAATAGAACTGGCAGAGATATAAAAGTTAATAACTAAGCGGAAGGCAGCCGACATAAGAAAGTTTAATATGGAGAGAATGGAGCATGCTCTAAAGAACGGAGGTAGCCTAAAAGCGGAGAAGAGGAAACTAGGCACAGGTAACAACCAGATGTATGCGTTAAGAGACAAGGAGGGCAATGTAATTAGCAATATGGATAAGATAGTTAAACTAGCCGAAGAGTTCTACTCAAATCTGTACAGTAGTAAATGAAATCAAAACGTTAATGAGAGAGACAGTAGCGCACAGCAATGCGTCATCCAGCCAGTAGCGAAAGAAGAGGTAAAGAAAGCCTTAGGAGCAATGCAAAGGGGAAACCAAGCTGGAGAGGATCAGGTAACAGCCTATCAGTTGGATGGAGGGAAGATCGTGCTTGAAAAACTAGCCACCCTGTATATTTTTATTTTATTTTATTTCAGTACCCTCAGGGCTCGAGGGCATTACAGAGGGGAGTGGGGTACAATAGACAAAATAACAAAAGAACACCAGTCACAAATAACACAAAAATGTGAACAAAAATATGGCTCGCGCAAATCAGTAGGTTACAGCAAATACAATCAAACAAATTAACAGTCATTTAACATGAAATTATGAGCAAAGAATAAAAGTAACCATAAAAGTAAGCATACCACGCAAACAAGCATACCACGCAGACCAGGTCTGTTTGAACTACCACATAAGCTGAAAAGAATAAACGGCAGGGCGCAAGAATTACATGTGCTATGTTACCATCAAGTTAGTTAAAGCCGATTTAAACACAGAATGGTCACTTATTTCGACGACTGATCGGGGAAGGTGATTCCATTGTGCCGATGTGCTGGGGATGAATGAGTTGTAAAAGTGGTTCGTTTGGCATGAAAGAATACCAACTTTATGACGATGATCGATCCGAGCTGAAACGTAGCAAGGTGGCGTTATAAATTTTCTCTTAAGGATGGGGTTATCGTAGTAAATCTTATGGAATAGACAAAGGCGGGATATATTTCTACGTTGCGACAGTAGTGGGAGTGATAAGCTTGATTTCATGGAACTGACACTAGAGTTACGGTGATAATTCGAGAGAATGAAACGGGCCGCACGGTTCTGTATAGATTCGAGTTGGTATATTAGTGTCTCTTGATAGGGGTCCCAGATAGATGCAGCATATTATAGTTTACTACGAACCAACGACTTGTAGAGAAGCAGTTTTACGGAGCTAGAAGAAAGATTAAAGTTACGGCGTATGTAGCCCAGCATGCGGTTAGCGTTATTGCTTACATAGTCTATGTGTACTTTCCAAGAAAGATTATGGGAAATGAAGACACCTAAATATTTGTAAAAAGGCACAGACTCAAGGCTGCAATTATTAAGACGATATGAAGGCAATGTGGTGTTACGACGAGAAACCCGCATGTACTTGCACTTTTTTATGTTTAGTTCCATGTTTCATTTGTTAGTCCATTCAAGAGCATGATCAATATCCGATTGAAGAAGAGCTATATCAGAGTCACTGTTAATTTCGCGGTATATGACACAGTCATCAGCAAAAATATTTATTGTTGAACATAGATTGTCAGGTAAGTCATTGATATATATAAGAAAAAGCAGAGGCCCTAGAACATAGTCTGGTGGTACTCCAGATCCAACTGGAGAAGTGAAGGAAGTAGCATTATTAGCGGTGACAAATTGTGAACGATTAGTGAGAAACGAATGCAGCCACCTAAGAACGTTAGGGTCGAGGTTAAGTTTACTAAGTTTAAAAAAAAGCAGTTGATGAGAGACCTTGTCAGACGCCTTTGAGAAATCGAGGAATATGCAGTCGACAACGGAACTCCTGTCGAGGAATGAGTTTAGATCATGTGTGAAGGTTAAAAGCTGTGTTTCGCAAGGAAACCACTTCCGAAATCCATGTTGACTGTCCGTAAAAAAGGCATTAGAATCAAGGAACGATGCAAGGTGAGAGTAAATAACATGCTCCATGATTTTACATGGAATGCTGGTAAGTGAGATGGGTCGATAATTATGCGGGGAATGTTGATCACCAGATTTATGCAAGGGAATCACCTTCCCAACCTTCCAGTCATCAGGTATACATGCTGTTTCAAGAGATTGCTGAAATAGGTTAGAGAGTATTATTGCGCTGTATACTTTGGTTTTAATCAAGAACTTAGAATTAATGTTATCAACACCACATGATGAAATAACCTTTTGTTTTTCGACTATTTTTTCCACTCCAGCAGGATCAAAGACAATAGAATCCATCGGTAAAAAGTCAGCACTGTTATATGCAGGGGTTACCGAACACTGATTTTTGGAAAAAGCTGAAACAAATACACTGTTTAGAACATTTGCACATTCATTAGGATGAATTAGTTGGTCACTGGAGTCTTTAGGGCTGATGGATGAATTGTCTTTTTTGTTAACTATGCTCCAAAATTGCCTAGGGTTATTTATCAAAAGGGAAGGTAATGTGTCATTGAAAAAAAAATCTTTGGCATCTTTCAGTGCACTTTTATATTCAAGGGCCGCGGCCTGATAAGCAGTCCAACGTTCTTGGGAACCGGTTAGTTTTGCAGAGCGGAACATGCGTTTTTTCTTATTACAGAGCCGTTTTAACGATTTAGTGAACCATGGTGATTGAAGGTTAGAGGTGATGACTAAGCGTGGAACATATTTTTCAGTGAGCGCAGCAACTTTTTCTTTAAACAGGCTCCAGTTATCATTCACGCAGCGATCATGAAAGCTTAGCAAGTAATGGTCTAGAAAAACAGACAGTTCAAGGTTAATAGCATCAAAATCAGCATTTTTTAATCATGGATATATTTACTGTGGTTACGTTGATGGGGAACTGCGCAGGTCAAAGCAAAATGAAGGAATAGGTGATCACTTAACCCTGGCAAGTATGATATGGGCTGGAAAAAATCAGGCGATTTGGTGAGTACCAGATCGAGGATATTAGACGCTGTAGGTGAAATTCGAGTTGCCTGCGTTACAAGCTGGGATAAGTTAAAATCACTGCACAAATTCAAGAACATGTCGCATTCACTTGAAAAAGGTTCACAATAAGAACTCACATTAGACCACACTATGTTAGGGAAATTAAAATCACCCAGTAAGATAAAGGGACTGCTCGGATAACGGACTGTAATCATATGAATGACATCATGAAGATCGTTTACAAAGGTGGGGGAGGTAAACGGCGGACGATAGCAAACGCCCACTATCAATTTCCTAGAGCATGTGCGAATTTCAACCAGTACAAGTTCCAACGTGCTTACAAAATGGATCGGAAAAGACATAACAGTATCAGCAACAGTACAAGCACGCCTCCGCCACATCTAGAACCCCTGTCGCACCGATAAATGTTTTATCTCTATTTACAGGTAAGAAGTTCACATCTATCTATCTTCGCCGATAGCCAGGTTTCAGTAAGACATACAATGTCACCATCGCAAGCATCAATTACAGAACAAAGATCATCTCGTTTAGGTATTATGCTGCGAATATTTGTGAACAAAAAAGAAAGTGGGGTAATGGCCGGGGACTTAGTTCCACTGTCCCTCGCGCAGTGCTAATTGGTAACAAGTTCGGTCGGTGGCGCGGAGGCGCTGTGGGTATCATTCGTAGGGTCCTCAGAACGGTCGGTTGGCAACGGGAAGGCGCTTGGGATTTCATGAACGGAGTCATCAGAGTGATTGTAGGAGTAGCATTTATTTTTTATGTAAAGCTTATTGAAGCGAAGCTTGAAAGTGAGCGGCTGGGATTTGCCAAATTCGACCAGTTTTTTTCTAGCGTGACGGGTGGCGAAAGAAAAATCCTCGCTAAGCGTAATTTTTTCATCCTTGAGCTTAGAACAGTTAAGCAGTATTCTCTGCTTTACCTTGAAGGATGAAAATTTGGCAATAATTGGTCGACATTTTTCCGATGCGAGCCCACCGAGCCTGTGCGCTCTATCGATCAAAAATTCAGAGGACGGAATTTCCAAGCAGGATGAAAGAACCTTGACTAGCTTTTCTTCTGACTGAGCCCAGGACTCTGATTGCGCGTCAGGTATGCCATAGAACAGAAGGTTATCGCGTCGCTGCCTGTCTTCAAGTTCAGACAGGCGCGCGCGCAGCTGAGAGTTTTCACTAGAAAGTTGGTCAACTAACTGCTGAAAAGGATGTACTTCCTTCTCGGTTTTGTCAATGGTAACAGTTTTGCGCTCAACGTTAGTTAATCTTTTGTTCATTTCGCTCAAATCTTCTTCTAACTTCAGCTGGGACTTCTTAAGATCATCAATAGACTTTATGAAAGCCTTTTGGTCCAGTTGCATTTTCGCAGTTCGCGTGTTCAAAGTCTCCAGTATTGCAAACATATCTTCCAACTGCTTAGACTGGACGTCAGGAAGAGAGTCCTGTACCTGATGCCTCGTGTTAGGCCCAGGGTTGAGCTCGACGTCCCCGGACAACGCCAGCAGTTGGTTTACAATATCAAAGCATTCACTGAACACACAAAGCAAAACTCCCGGGCGTGGGAACAGCAACAGGCACACGTCATTAGATTTCTTAGCGTACAGGGAAGTAACAGAACTAACCTGGACGAAGAAGCAGAGCGGATTAGGTGGCCGCATCCTGGTGCTGTTCTCATGCCCACTAAGGGCGCCGGGGGCCCGCCAGCTGTTCATATAGGCAGCAAATGATGTCGCTGTTGATCTGGATCTTTCATGCGATGGAGGGACGGCGATGAAAATGTGCCTGTCTTGCGGGCATGCGGCATCACAAGTGTCGTTGAAGTGGCAGGGCAGCTTGCTGATCTCATGGGTAGGTGACGATAGCGGCGCATTGCTGAACTGAGCCCATGCCGTAACCTGGACGAAGAAGCAGAGCGGATTAGGTGGCCGCATCCTGGTGCTGTTCTCACGCCCACTCAATGCCAAATGACCTCGACCGTACCAGTAGCTTAGAAGAATGCAAATATTATCTTAATTGACAAGCAAGAAGACACCAAGGACTTGAAAAGTTACAGAACGATCAGCTTACTATCCGTTGCCTACAAGATATTTACTAAGGTAATCGGTAATAGAGTCATGGCAACCTTAGACTATTCAACCAAATGGTCAGGCAGCCTTTCGTAAAGGATATTCCACAATCGATCATATTCACTCTATATATCAAATGATAGAGAAATGAGCACAATATAACCAACCTCTATATTTAGCCTTCATTGATTACTAGAAAGCATTCGACTAGGTGGAAACCTCAGCAGTCATACAGGCATTGCATAATCAGTGTGTAGAAGAGCCTTATGTCAAAATACTGGAAGATATATATAGCAGCTGCACAGCTACCATACTCGTGCTTAAAGTGAGCAATAAAATTCCAATAAGGAAAGGCGTCAGGCAAGGAAACACATCTCGCCATTGCTAATCACCGCCTGTTTACAGGAGGTATTATGAAGCCTGAGTTGGGAACAGTTGGGAATAAGAGTTAATGGAGAATACCTAAATAATCTGCGATTCTCTGATACATTGCCTTGTTGAGTCACTCAGGAGGTGAACTGCAAATCATGATCAATGAGTTAGGCAGGCAGAGCAGAATTCTGGGTCTAAATATTAGCATGCAGAAAACCAAACTAATGTCAACAGTGTAGCAAGGGACAGGAGTTCACAATTGGAAGCGAGGGGCTGGAAGCGGTAAAGCAATACGTCTTCTTTGGGCAGGTAGTGACAGCTAATCCGGATCATGAGAGGGAAACAGCTAGAAGGATAAGAATGGGCTGGAGCGCATATATATGGCGGGTTCTCGCAGATCATGAATGGCAATTTACCAATATGCCTTAAGAGAGAAGTGTACAACAGCTGTATCTTACCGGTACTCACCTACAGGGCAGAAACATGGAGGCTAACGAAAAGGATTCAGCTTAAGTTGAGGACAACGCAGTGAGCCATGGAAAGAAAACTGATAGTTGTAACGGTAAGAGACCGTGCGGCCAGAGTGGGTGAGGGAACAAATGCGGGTAAATGACGTCCTAGTCGAAATCAAGAGGAACAAATGGGTTTGGGTAGGCCATGTAATGCGAAGGCAAGATAACCAACGGTCTTTAAAGGCAACGGAGTGGATTCGAAGAGAAAGTAAGCTTAACAGGGTGCGGCAGAAGGTTAGTTAGGAGGATGAGTTTAGGAATTTTGCAGCGAACGATTGGGTGCAGCTGGCAAAGGGCAGGGTTAATTTTAGAGACATGGGAGATGCCTTTGCCATGCAGTGGGTGTAGTCAGGCTGATGATGATGATGAATAAATTGTTCCGCCTTTGCCTTCTGTAGGCTCCTGGCCGTCAGCTCGATGACATTTAGTCTGGCGCTCATTGATTGCCCGGTTTACCCGATATATTGCTTCGGACAAGAGGAGCATCGAAGCATGTCGATAACATTAGACGATGCGCAGTTAAAGCTTGCCTTTATATCGAACCTGAAGTCGCCTGTCGCACCTCTAACCGTATTGCCGCTTTTTAAATGATTTCATATGTCTTGCTATGAGGACACTTCTACATGCCATGAAACGAGGGTATGGACACTAAAAGCTATAGCTGCGAAATGGCATTCTGAGCCTCTTTGCACAGGCACTCATGTATCAGTACACGTCATCATGATCCAGCAGTACTAGTGTATCAGTACACATCATCATGATCCAGCAGTACTAGTTGTTATCTTCATGATATTAATTGACATTGATGACCACTGTAATCATCGACATCAACGCTTTGACTGCTTCCCGGAAAAGCTGCTCCCGGTAGCTCGCGGTGTGTGGCAAAGGCGGGACACTTGTTTCTCTTGCCCTCTCCGTGTCTCCTCTCTTGGTTGTGTTCGGCGCGAGCTTATAACGAATGTTACGGACATGCACCACGCAATAGGTATTAAGAGACTACACTTGGTACCTATAGGCGGGGCTAGGGCATCGGCGCTCTAGCCGAATAAGGCGAACGCCAGGTTTGAACTGTATTTAATCTAAATGGTGAATTGCAGCAGAAACCGGCACGGGCGCGAGCAAGCGGCGGAGAGGCAATGGTGGCGAGGTGGCGCAGATACCGGTACAGCCTTTGTCCAAAGTTTAGTGCACATGAGGTCTGCTTTCAATGTCTGTACAATGGCTTTTGTAGCATTCGTGGAAGTCTGAATTTGCAGAAGAGTGAGGTCTAGAATTACTATTCGCTCCACGAGGCCTGTTGATTCATAACAATTCACACTTCGTGCATCAAGGGAGAGCTTCCATAGCTGTAAACAAGTGCACAGAGGGTATACCTTATCTCTGAAATTTACATCATTGCAGCTAGATCAAATTCACGCCATTCACACTCCACATTTTTGTGTGTCGACAGCAGCCACTTGAAAGATGACTGATGCGAGCATTACCAGGACATACGTTCTAAGGTGTGCATGATTTTTTAGTTTCCCAAATATTGTGGCGCTCCAATTTTCAATACTTTTTTCCGTCAACCGTTCACAGCGTCGACGAAAGTGCCCGCGATTAAAACAGCTTGCCTCCGTTCGTGACCGCCTCTCCTCAGGGAACCCTTTACCATGCTGGTGTCGACTTCATTGCGGGAACTGTCATGTGAGCTCGTGTCCTTTAAAGCATTGGGTCGTGCATGGCGATATATGCGCACAGGCGTGTTCCATGCAAGCAATGCTGCATTTGCTTCGATATTCAATAGAGACTCCTGCTTGGACTCTACCCTACTTCACTGCAGCAGTGTCGCTTCACTGTTGACAAGAACCAGTGGCAAGGCTTATCATCAGGGACACATTGCGCGTATTTTTTGTAATTTAAGAAAATACTTAATCTCGTGTGTGACATTTATCAATGCTATTCCTTTTCTATTCATTTTGTTAGCAGAAATGGCCACCTAAGAATACTATCGCTGGAAGCCTGCATACTTTTCGGACGAAACATGGCGTAAGCCCTCGGATGACATCAAGAAGCGCTACGGGAACGTCGACGGAGATGGATCAGTAAACGAAAGAAAAGATAAGTTTGTACTCGTTTAAAAAGTTAAATCAGGTTAATTATAATTTCTCATCACTGCTAGAACCTTAGTTGCGTTAGAGTACGACTGATTTGTCAAGAGCTGTATCATCATTGTAAGATTTGTAAAATCAGGCGTTCAATGCAAGCATCATTTTTATTGTGGGGTAGTTGAATAGCATCGAATGTCTAGCGCACCAAAACAGAAACCGAAGAACAGTTGGCTGCGTTTATACTTCTTGAAATGTGGGCTTTTTGGTTTTGTATGATTTTACCGACAGCAAGCATAGTTCTGGCACTCAGCTTGGAGATGCTATGTGACCAGGCATTGTATGGTCCGAAAACTTCTTATGCCACAAAACAGTGCGATGAGATACGGCAACTTGAGTTGCAGTCGCTGGCTGTAACTCGGTGGCTCGGCATCCTGTCTACTAAGGTGGTACGCAGGAGAAAACGTTTCTCCGTCATCACTTCTGCCAGCCAGGAGTAGCGGTGCAGTAGGAAGCACCAGGGAAGGCCCAAAGCGGAGACGGGAGCAAGAGGTGGCGAAAGAGGGGGACTGAGGGATTCGACATGCTTGAAACAGGAGTAATAGAGTGACTTCTCCGCTTAAGCTTTGGCTCCGGGTTCGTACCCCGGACCAGGACGAATTTTTCTTTGATCGCGAAGTTTCTGAGAAAGCTGTATATCTTTCCTTTGTAGTCGTATGGCGGCGCATGGATGGATGCCAGTGAGCAATGTACCCTTATTACAAATTTACTCCACCTTGGGTTTGGGGATTCCCCTAAACATCCGAGCAAGTATATGTGTACATTAATCATAGAACTCTATGCTTGAAGTTTCGAATCAGAAGGATGCGTAGCGAGCACGTCTAAAAGTGGCCCCTCCAGCGCTGGTGCGGATTTTTCTGTTTCGGACGTCAGTATTTCTGCTACTGCGACATATCGTGTCCAAGTGCTGTAAGGCAGAAGCTATCATTCTGCCTTAGCGCATCCGAGATAGTGACACTCAGCCCTCGCAGAATTCTTAGTAAGTACTAAACTGGCACCACCGAATGGACCTTGTAGGCAACGTGCTAAAAAATTAGGGGACACTTAAGCTATGCCTTAAGGGTATGATGCCAAAGCATTAATTGTTATTTGCTCCATTCTTTCGTAATTAACGCCTCTTTCTAATCACACGTACTCATTACCATATTTGAGCAGGTGCACTAGAACAGGTGAAATACAAGAAGACACTCGAAGACTTTCCTTAACCAAGTCGAACAAAAGTGCCCCTTTGGCCTAGGGATAGTATATCTGACTTGCAACCCATGTGTCATGGCTTCGATTACCAGTATATTTCAGCAGTTTATTTAAAGCATACTTAATTTACATTCTAACATGTTGTGATGACATTTCAGGCATGCTAAGGCCTCATAGTCAAACACAAATAGGGTTTTGGTTGTTTTCATTCCACAGGTGAACGTGTGGCCTTCAGAACGCTGTAGATCAATCTTTAATTAGTGCAACGACGTGCACGGCTTTTCTTCTGAACGTCTGCTCTGCACTGTCGCGTTAGCTCTCATTTCATTTCTTTCTACTTCTGTCTCATTGCCTTTCCAAGTAACTTCATTGTGTACAAACAACGAGCCATGTGGCAAGTATAGTACAAAACGATGTACTTATGAAGAGAAGGATATGAAGGAGAGCTAAGAACAGGCAGTCTCTCCACCTTAAAGACAGAATGGGTTCATATTCAGTTTAGAAGGAAAGGAGCGTGACACTCCGTCGAAAGTCACTTGAAGAGATAACACACCTTTCGGGGCTGACTTACTATCTTCAGGTTTGACGGGATGGGGTGCGAGAGACGCTAATCTGAGCTTCGGGGTGTATGGTGATGGAAGGCAGCCGGCAGATTTGTTTAAATTGCCTGGCGTGTTTGCATATTCCAGGGCCCTTAAATCTATCGCACCGGTGGGGTTGGCCTTTGAGTTAGTGACCCTCGAATTCTCAAAATCGGCAGGATGATCCAAGTTGTCGGAATGCTCCCTGAGAGCACAGAGAAAGAAATTCAGCATTAGTGCATGTCGGCCGAGGCTTGAAGCTCGCGATGTTTTAAAATGACGTGTGACAAACCTGCATTTCCTGCTCATGAAACAGGTGCCCCGGCATTTCACTGCTGCCTCTGACATAAGGAACAGGGATGTGGCTTGGTTTGGAGGCCTGGGTAATTTGCTCTCTTTTCAGCTTGCAGTTAAGCCCGTAGTCATAAGTTCATGTTGTCGCTGCGGCAGAGATCGCCCAAGATGCTTTCTTTCTCTAGCTTTGGTTTCATGTCTGAGCAGCATTTTTTTTCTTAGCTTTCGTCAGCGGAATGAGGCCATGGTTGCTTAGCGTGTTGTCGAATATTTTGATCGCAATTTTAGAAAGTACCCAGAATAAGTGGGTTTGCTTTAAACAAGGAATGCCAATTATAATCCTGTTCACTGCAATTGCCTGTCAAGAAAACAATCTGTTGCTTGCCTCATGTCGCAAGGTGAAATTCGTGTCCGGTTTGTATAAGTATACAAAAATGTCTTCTGCTGCGGAATTCTTTAGGATGGCAAGAGAGTCATACACGGTATAACGTGGATCGATTCGTGAAACACTTGGGGCTCGTTACTAGATCGCCTTGTCACATAGGCACTGGTTGTTTGCGTCCCCAGTCGCACTTAGTGAGAGAGTACCTGTTGCGGTCGCTCAGGAGATGCCCTTAACTCAACGTGAGAAGCTCAGTGGAATCTAGCCACCAAATGGCAAAGGGGTGCCCCTTTGGTGTCCAGCTTTCGGCTGTCGGAACCCGGAGAATTGGTCAGAATCAAAGGTTCACAAACAAAGCAAAGCTTTGTACAGCCAGAGATGATACCAGCGGAATTACTCAGTACTCCTAAAAAAATGAATGCAACGCATGCAGAGCACTAAACAGATGCTACAGTACAAAGAGGGATGTTGCACGAACAGTTATCCAATGCACTCGAGAGGATAGCAAGAGAAACAATTTGTTCAGCGGGTACTATGTCAGTATGTCGACCAGAGGATCATGATTGGCTGTCCTGAAAACTGCCGCGTGCTCCCTCGCCAATTCGTAGCTGGGTGTCACTGGCGTTTACCTGGAAGTTGTGCGGGAGTGCTTTGGAGTTAAACTTCTCCATCATCTAGCCACCGCCGCTTGACGTCCGTCAACTAAAGGGCGCGCCGCACCTGTAAATCTTGTTCTGACCCTACGCTGCTGCTTCTGAGCGATGGGAAGAAGTCATCACCTAATACGAGCGAAGCCAGGCATCCATGAGTTTTTCTCCACAGATATGGGTCCTTCTGTGGCATCGGGAACCCAGTTTTCGTTTGCGCCGCTCCAACTTATGAATGTGTACCAAATTTGTGGTCATACCTGCATTGTCTGCTTTGCAGCGGTCCCCGATATTGCCGCTCTCATCGCGGTTGCAGCGGCTAGCCTGATAAATTCTTGTTTAACGCAGAAGTTGGTCGTCTACGCTGAGGCACTCCCTTTCGTCAAATCGGTGATCCACTTTGAGCGCTATCCTTGCTTTGGTTGGTTTCGTGTAAAGATTTAAATGTGACAGTCAGTATTTGTACTTGGTTCGTGCACACAGGCTTCTTGAATAGTAACTGAAGTTGTCTGGCTTTTTTAGTCGATGATACTAAATTAAACTCAGTAGCTTGCTTATCCAGCTTTTAAAGTACATTTTCTCAAAACGTTAACGAGATGTTGACTTTGGTGATGACCATGTTGTGTGTAACTGTAGTATTTGGTCATAATCTGTGTAAAGTAAAGCATTTCTCAGTGCTGTGCTGTCATGATAAGCTTCTCCCGGCTTTTCCCCAACGCTTTTGCTGTCTTCCTTTCATGGTTGTGCTTGCCACCAATGGCTAATAATCAGAATACTTCACCTTAGTATGTCAACTCGTGCGGACATAAAAGTAATGTTTTAGAAGTGTGTACTACATTTTGGAGTAGAAAATGAGGCCCTTTTTGTCTTAATAATTAGCGTAAGCAATTTATATTTTAAAAATGTTGCGTTTTCAATCTTTAAGTATAATATATATGTGGTGCTGGAAATATATAGTTACTGATGAGGTCAAGAAATAAAGGTAATCAAGATATCAAGATAAGAAGCCTTTCTTCGTGGGGCCATCCATGCATTTATTTTGTCTTGTGTTGCTTTTCGGTTTTCACTAAACAGATGCCCTGCTGATTAGTTGTGGTTATCCTGTAACCCCATCTTTCCCATTATTTTCTATGCCCATTATTTTCCAACCCCATTATTTTTCACAATCGTCAAGTGACCACGTGCTTTGCATTGGCAGAAGCTTTTCTCTTTGTCGTGGTGCTCCGCTCCTCTGGTGTAGAACGCTTGGGAATATTGGTCTTTTATCCCACTTTGTGCAGGACTCCTTGGTCAAGCTGCCTTTGTACCATTAAAATCAGTTCATAAATATTGTACATTCTTTCCCGGTGTACACACATGTACCGTACTTTCCGCAGGGCTCTGGTGTTAATGCAGCTGTTCTTGTACATAAACAATCTGAGATAGCCAAGAGAATTGCCTTTAGAGGACCTGTTTCCAATAGGGGCGAAATAGGTTTTTTAGGACTTGTTGCGGGCATTGTGTAGCTAGATATAAGCTTTGTTTAAGGGCATTTCACACATCTATGCCATGGTGATTGGCCTTTTGTTGTGGCTCTTCTCCAACACTTGGGCTACCATCTAATGCCATGGTTTATTTGTTGACTGTGCCCAGTAACCATAATACCTCTCCTTAATAAGAAGAGCAAGTAGCACAGGAAAAAAAATGATTTGCAGCTACTGTGTGCACTGCATTTGGGAATGGCAAATAAGACTTCATTCTCTTATTTTCTTTTTTATAGTAAATGAAAAGGACGTAAGTTCGCAATCTATTTTTCGCATTTTATATGTGGCAACATCAAGCCAGTGGTTTTGCCAATGTGAGCACTTTGCAGGTAAATGTACTCCATGTAAGCTGGCCTGTACAGCACAGCTATCTCAATGCTTCAACAATCACTCAGAAGATCCACTACTCTTCCTGTCCGAATCCATGTATTGTATTTGAACCATTCAGCAGACATTGGAGGTATCCTCTTGCTGTTTCCTTTTCCATTCAGCAACTGGATCAACAAAAAGCCTTGACATTATCCTCTTTTCTTGGTGTGCGAAATGTCTGAAAAGGAAAAACTATTAGCAAGGTTGGAGCAAAGCCTTGGGTAGCAACAATGTATTTACTCTTTTTTTGCTTCTTTTTCAGGTGGGAAAGCTATCTTCTGACATGTTTGACTAAGTGGAAATCTCCATTTTGCTGGTCTGTGAATTGCTCACAGCCAAGCCCTTCTTACTCACTTTCACTCCTCACTCCAGTACAGATCTGTGAAGAGTGTCTCAGCATTAACTGATGTGCATCACACATTCACAGTCTGTTGTGACAATGTTATGCCTGCATTGTCTTCACATTTTACGTGATCCATTAAACATGTTTATCTCATCTATATTCATTGTACGCTTCCAGTAGCAACAATTGTTCTGCCATTTCCTGTTTATTGTGTTTAAGCTGCAGTTTGTTATTGGATGGCAATGGCATAAATTTTCACACAGATATTTGCATATGCTAAACAAGAAATGATTCAGCAGTGCAGTCACATTATTGGTTCTTTTTGGCAGCTATTTAATGTGAAATATAGAAAATTTTACTTACTTTTATTAATGAATCACCTAATGACACATTGCTTCAATATTAAGGCCTCTTTTGTTGCCATTGTTTTCTTCAGGGGAAGGCTTTTAACAGTGTCTGTGCTGTTGGAGCACCGCGAGACTGCTAGCAGGGATTGGATCAAAGGTTCACAATTTGTGCCTCTGACCAGAGGAGGCTTTACAGCGTATTTGGCTTTAATATTCAGTTAAACGAAAGGGGCCATGTGGAAGTGAAATGACTATTTTATGCATCCAAAAAAACACCACTGCCAGCTTTAACTGCAGGATGCTTGGCTGTAAAGCATGAAACATTCTTTGATAGCATGACACACGAACAAGTAACTTAAATACCATGTGACCAAGCAACTGTCATATCACATGATCATTCAAGTAGCAACAGTATTTAACTTTAATACCATGCAATAGTTTCTGTAACCACACAGTATACAAGGCAACTTTCATACCACGTGATCATTACATAAATCATCACCGTAAGCAAGCCGATTCAACTTGTAATGCACATGATCATACAGTAGCCACATGACCTTCCCCTAACCACACCATATCTGAGTCATTTCATCTAAATGTCAAAGGCCGGAGGTCGACGGTTAGCGGACCCATCGATTTTTCTGGATCACTAGTGAAGTAATACTTTCGCACTAAAAACCCTGTACCTTATTTATATAGTCACAGTTGCTTCACTCGAAATCCACAGAAGCTCTTCCACTGTGCTGCTTGAATCTGCCTTCCAAATGCATGACTGGCAGCAAGAATGTACTTGTGGAGAACATGGAGGAATTGAGCACAGATGCCTATAAGCATTTGGTTTTTGTTATAAACATGCTGTATTGCTCTTTTTATTTTTGCAGGCATTGAAGCTCCCACCAGGAAGATATAGACGGGCATGCAGGAAAATAGTGCTACCAAATGAGTCAAGCCGATATTCATGGTTTGATTGTAGCTTGAAATCATAGTATGTACAATAGTGTATGATGTACCTAAGCACAGTGGGGCATTCCTGTGTTCATCCTTCTGTAACAATGGTATTGCTGTGGCTGTGCACGTGCTCTGCTACTACAGCTAAGCAGGCATCTGTTTCTGCAAGTTCATGTGTATAAGTGCACATACATCATTGAGCTTAATCTTTGTTACCATAATGCAAGGGAGATTTTCTTACTTCTGTTTCTTACTTTTCCATGTCTGGTATCCCTGCTAGCCCGCACCATTACAAGACAAGCTTCCATGGAATGAGCTTGTCTTTGTGGTGCTCGTTGGCCCTTGAATGAAGTATTGTTCATGTTTTTCTTTGGATGATTCTTAACAAATGGCTGTCTTCCTGATTCATTTTGATTTCCTGATTTCTGTTGTGTAGCGGAGTTCTGGCCTTTTTATTTGCTTACTTTTGTGCAGATGAATCTTTTGGCGTCAGTGCATGTTAACGGTCACATAGGCATGTGCCTTTGCTTGTAAAGTACCTCTTTCTCATAACGTTAACGAGATGTTTACTTTGGTGATGGCCGTGTTGTGTGTAACTGTTGTAATCGGTCATAATCTGTGTAAAGTAAAGCATTTCTCAGTGCTCTGCTGTCATGATAAGCTCCTCCCGACTCTTTCCCAACACTTCTGCTGTCTTCCTTTCAAGGTTGTGTTTGCGACTAATGGCTAATAATCAGAATACTTCACCTTAGTATGACAGCTCATTCTGGACATAACAATAATGTTTTAGAAGTGTGCTCTACATCTTGGAGTAGAAAATGAGGTCGCTTTTGTCTTAATATTTAGCATAAGCATTTTATATTTGAAAAGAATGTTGAGTTTTCAATCCTTAGGTATATTACGTATGTGGTGGTGGAAATATATAATTACTGATGAGGTCAAGAAACGTAATCAAGTTAAGCCTTTCTTCATGGGGCATACATGCATTAATTTTGTCTTGTGTTGCTTGTTCGGTTTTCACTAAAGAGATGTCCTGCTGATTATTTGTGGATATCCTGTAACCCCATCTTTCCCATTATTTTTCACCCCCATTATTTTCCGACCCCATTATTTTTCACTGTCGAGAAGTGACCACGTGCTTTGAATTGGGCAGAAGCTTTTCCCTCTGGCGTGGTGCTCCGCGCCTCTGGTTTAGAACGCTTGGGAATATTGGTTTTTGATCCCACTTGGTGCAGGACTCCTTGGTCAAGCTGCCTTTGCACGATTAAAATCAGTTCATAAATATTGTACATTCTTTCCCGGTGCCCACACATGTACCGTACTTTGCCCAGATCTTTGTTGTTAATGCAGCTGTCCTTGTACATGACCAATCTTAGATAGCCAAGAGCATTGCCTTTTAAAGGACCTGTTTTCCATAGGGGCAAAATCGGTTTCTTAAAGTTTGTTGCGGGCATTGTTTAGGTAGAAATGTGCTTTGTTTAAGAGCATTTCGCACAGCTATGCCATTGTGATAGGCCTCTTGTTCTGGCTCTTCTCCAACACATGGGCAACCTTCTAATGCCATGGTTTATTTGTTGACTGTGCCCAGTAACCGTAATACCTCTCCTCGAAGGACAAGTAGCACAGGAAAGAAATGATTTGCAGCTACTGTGCACACTGCATTTTGGAGTGACAAATAAGACTTCATTCTCCTATTTTCGTTTTGGTAGCACATGAAAAGGATGTCAAGTTTGCAATCTATTTTTCGCATTTTAAATGTGGCAGCAGCAAGCCAGTGATTTCGCCAATGTGGGCACATTGCAGGTTAATGTATTTCATGTAAGCTGGCCTGTACAGCGCAGCTATCTCAATGCTTCAACAATCACTCAGAGGATCCACTACTCTTCCTGTCCGAAACCACGCGTTGTATTTGAACTCTTCAGCAGACATTGGAGGTATACTCTGGCTGTTTGCTTTTGCATTCTGCAGCGGCACCAACAAAAAACCTTGACATTCTCCTCTTTCTTGGTGTGCGAAATGTCTGAAAAGGAAAAATCTTTAAGAAAGGTTGGAGCAATGTCTCGTATACCAACAATGTATTTCTTCTTTTTTTGCATTTTTCTCAGGTGGGAAAGCTATCTCCTGACATGATTGACAAAGTAGAAATCTCCATTTTGCTGATCTGTGAATTGCTCACAGCCAAGCCCTTCTTACTCACTTTCACTCCTCACTTCAGTACAGATCTATGAAGAGTGTCTCAGCATTAACTGATGTGCATCAAACATTCACAGTCTGTTGTGACAATGTTATGCCTGTATTGTCTTCACATTTTTAATGATTCATTATGCATATTTATCTTGGCTATATTCATTGTACACTTCCAGTAGCAACAATTATTCTGTCATTTCCTGTTTATGGTGTTCAAGCTGCACTTTGTTATTGGATGGCAACTGCATACATTTTCACAGAGACGTTTGCATATGGTAAACAAGGCATGGATCACCAGCGCAGTCACATTATGTGTTTTGTTTGGCCACTACAGAATATTAAACATGAAAAATTTTACTACCTTTGATTAATGAATCACCTAATGACACATTGCTTCAATATTAGGGTCTTTTTTGTTACCATTGTATACTTTTGGGGCAGGCTTCTAACAGCGTCTGTGCTGTTGGAGCACCGCGAGACTACCAGCAGGGATTGGATCAAAAGGTTCACAATTTTTTGCCTCCCACCAGAGGAGGCTTTACAGCGTATTTGGCATTAAAATTCAGCGAAACGAAAGGAGCCATGTGGAAGATAAATGAATATATGCATCGAGAAGAACACCACTGCTAGTTATAGCTGCAGGATGCTTGGCTGTAAAGCATGAAACATTGTATGATATGCCACACAAACAAGCAACTTTTATACCGTGTGACCTAGCAACTGTCATATCACATGACCATTCAAGTAGCAACAGTATTTAACTTTCATACCACGTGATCGTTTCTGTAACCACACAGTATACAAGGCAACTTTGATACCACGTGGCCATTACATTATCATCACCGTAAGCAAGCCGATTCAACTTGTAATGCATATGATCATACAGTAGCCACATGACCTTCCCCTAACCACACCATATCTGAGTCATTTCATCTAAATGTCAAAGGTCGACGGTTAGCGGACCCATCGATTTTTCTGGATCACTAGTGAAGTAATACATTCGCACTAAAAACCCTGTACCTTATTTATATAGTCACAGTTGCTTCACTCGAAATCCACAGAAGCTCTTCCATTGTGCTGTTTTAATCTGCCTTCCAAATGCATGACTGGCACCAAGAATGTACTTCTGGAGAACACGGAGGAATTGAGCACAGCTGCTTATGAGCATTTGGTTTTTGTTATAAACATGCTGTATTGCTCTTTTTATTTTCGCAGGCATTGAAGCTCCAACCAGGAAGATAAAGACGGGCTTGCAGGAAAATTCTGCTACAAAATGTGTCAAGCCGATATTCATGGTTTGATTGTAGCTTGAAATCATAGTATGTAAAATTGTGTATGGTGTTATTAAGCACAATGTGGCATTCCTGTGTTCTTCCCTGTGTAGCAGTGGTATTGCTGTAGCTGTGAGCGTCCTCTGCTGCTACAGCTAAGCATGCATCTGTTTCTAAAATTCCATGTGTATTAGTGCACATACTGCATCGGGCTTAATATTTCTTACCATACCACAATGAACAGTTCCTTATTTTCTGTCTCTTATTTTTTCATGTCTGGCATCTCTGCTAGCCTGCACCATTACAAGACAAGATTCATGGACTGAGCCCATCATTTTGGTGCTCGCTGGCCCTTGCATTCATTATTGTTCATGTTTTTCTTTTGATTCTTAACAAATGGCTGTCTTCCTGATTAATTTTGATTTCCTGATTCCTGTTGTGCAGCGCTGTTCTGGCATATTTATTTGCTTACTTTTGTGCAGTTGAGTCTTCGGGAATCAATGCATATGAACGGTGACATAGGCCGGGACCTTTGCTTTTAAAGTACCTTTTTCTCAAAACGTTAACAAGATGTTGACTTTGGTATGACCGTGTTGTGTGTAACTGTTGTAATCGGTCATAGTCTGTGTAAAGTAAAGCATTTCTCAGTGGTGTGCTGTCATGATAAGCTTCTCCTGGCGCTTCCAACGCTTTTGCTGTCTTCCTTTCATGGTTGTGTTTGCCACCAATGGCTAATATTCATAATACTTCACATTTGTATGAGCTCGTGTGGGACATAAAGGTAATGTTTTATAAGTGCGCTCTACATTTTGGAGCAGAAAATGAAGCCCTTTTTGTCTTAATATTTAGCGTGAGCATTTTATATTTGAAAAGAATGTTGAGTTTTCAAACCTTAAGTATAATATGTATGTGGTGGTGGAAATATATAGTTACTGATGAGGTCAAGAAATAAAGGTAATCAAGATAAGAAACCTTTCTTCGTGGGGCCATCCATGCATTAATTTTGTCTTCTGTTGCTTTTCGGTTTTCAGTAAACAGATGCCCTGCTGATTAGTTGCGGTTACCCTCTAACCCCATCTTTCTTATTATTTTCCACCCCCATTATTGTCCAACCGCATTATTTTTCACTGTCGTCAAGTCCCCAAGTACTCTGCACATGGCAGAAGCTTCTTCCTCTGGCGTGGTGCTCTGCTCCTCTGGTGTAGAACGCTTGGGAATATTGGTCTTTGATCCCACTTTGTGCAGCTGTCATTAGTCAAGCTGCCTTTTTACCATTAAAATCAGTTCATAATCGTTGTACATTCTTTCCCGTCGCACACACATGTACCGTAGTTTGCGCAGGGCTTTGATGTTAATGCAGCTGTCCTTGTACATGAACAAGGGCTTGTTCCGGGCATCTGGTAGCTAGAAATGCGCTATGTTTAAGGGCATTTCGCATATTTTGCCATTGTGATAGGCCTCTTGTTCTCGCTCTCCTCCAACAGTTGGGCTACCTTCTAATGCCATGGTTTATTTGTTGTCTGTGCCCAGTAACCATAATTCCTCTCATTAATGAGAGGAGCAAGTAGCACAGGAAAGAAATGATTTGCAGCTACTGTGCACACTGCATTTGGGAGTGGCAAATAAGACTTCGTTCTCTGTTTTCCTTTTCATAGTACATGTAAAGGAAGTCAAGTTTGCAGTATATGTTTCGCATTTTATATATGGGAACAACAAGCCAGTGGTTTTGCCAAATGTGGGCACTTTGCAGATTAATGTACTCTATATAAGCTGGCATGTACTGCAAAGCTATCTCAATGCTTCAACAATCACTCAGAGGAACCAGTACTCTTCCTGTCCGAATCTCTGTATTGTATTTGAACTCTTCAGTAGACATTGGATGTAACCTCTGGCTAATTGCTTTTGCATTCTGCAGCGCGACCACCAAAAAGCCCTGACATTCCTCTTTTTTTTGGTGTGCTTAACGTCTGTATAGGAATAATCCATTAGCAAGTCGGAGCGAAGCCTTGGGTACCAACAATGTATTTCCTCTTTTTTTTGCTTCTTTTTCAGGTGGGAAAGCTATCTTCTGACGTGCTTGACAAAGTTGAAATCTCCATTTTGCTGGCCTGTGAATTGCTCACAGCAAAGCCTGTCTACAGATCTGTGAACAGTGTCTTATCATTAACTAATGTGCATCACACATTCACAGTCTGTTGTGACAATGTTATGCCTGTATTGTCTTCACATTTTACATGATCCATTACGCATATTTATCTCGGCTGTATTCATTGTACCCTTTCAGTAGCAACAATTGTTCTGCCATTTCCTGTTTAGGGTGTTCAAGCTGCACTTTTTTATTGGATGGGAACTGCGTACATTTTCACAGAGATGTTTACATATGCTAAACAAGAAGTGGATCAGCAGTGAAGTCACATTGTTGGTTCTGTTTTGCCGCTATTGAATATAAAAGATGAAAAATTTTACTAAATTTGATTAATGAATCACCTAATGACACATTGCTTCAATATTAAGGCTTTTTGGGTTACCATTGTATTCTTCTGGGGCAGGCTTCTAACAGGGTCTGTGCTGCTGGAGCACCGCAAGACTGCCAACAGGGATTGGATCAAAAGGTTCACAATTTGTGCCTCCGAACAAAGGGGGCTTTACAGCGTATTTGGCATTAAAATTCAGGGAAACGAAAGGGGCCATGGGGAAGTGAAATGAGTATTTTATGCATCCAAAAAACACCAGTGGCAGTTATAGCTGCTGGATGCTTGTTCTGTCAAATAATGCAGGTTCAAGAGTATATGCATATTCTGTTGTCTTCTTACCCCTAGTGTTCCTATAATTAAGCTGCCGTAGTCTGTTGTACTATCGGGCTAAAATTAACAACCCCCACTCTAAGTTTCGAACTGTGCCACATTGCATCCGGGAATGACCTGACGATTTACTTTTGGTGCTGAGACTAGCACAATGCACCAATCTCAACATCAGGAGTGCATCGGCAAGTGGCGCTCGCATGCAATGTGGCGTGGTTCAAAATTTGCAGCTAGTTTTGACTCCAAAAGTACTTTTTTGGTTAAGTGTATATTAATATTTTACTTGCAAGTCCTTCCGCAAATCTTTAAGATTTATTGTCGGGCCAGAATGAACAATGTGCAGTTTTTTCGGGCCTTATGCTGCAGATTTTTTGGGTGAAAATCTCAAAATTGATAGCTGTGGTGGTAAGATTTAGTTAGGCGTGATAGTGGTGATGATAACTGATAAATTATTTGATGCTGTTAACACTAATTCGACGACAGGACAGTGATTTTTCTTCTTGTTTTTAAACCTGTGTTAGGCTTTGCTTATTTGCCGTAGCCTTTTTGTTCATGGTGTACTTTCTCATGATTTATGTCTCATACTTATGCACATGCAGAAAGCAAAAAGTAACAGTCAAGACGGGTTACAACATGTAACCAATGCCCACTCCTAATGCCATCTGTGACTCTGGGAAATGGAGTTTATTCCATTCTCCTATCTGCCCATCTAGATGTTGCCTGTGTGCATTCACGTCTTCTGCTCAGCTTTTAAATTGAGCACGCATGGTTGAGCACATAAAGAAAAATTGCTAGTGTCAGGTTTGGCTCTGTGACAAAGATTTCTATTTGTGTCTGCTTGTGAAAGCAAACCTATTTTGTATGTCCTCACAGCCCACTTATCAGTGCAGCTTGTGAATGTAAGCGAGTGATGTCATTCTCATTCTGTAAGTCTTGTTTGCAAGGCTGCGCATTGCCTAAACCACCATTCATGGTTGCATGTCTTGGTTCGAGAACCTAAAGGAAGAAACAGAGTTTGGTAATGAGATCGTGCTCCAGTGAAACTGTTTCTTGGTAGAGTTGCAGCTGTTCATTGTGTGTAACTGCCTTTACGATCCTCCTCCTGGGACATTGCAGTTGGATGTCTTTGGAGATTTTAGGCTGAAAGTAGGGGCTTTTCGCATGTAAAATTATTCTTTTGGATGTGATCACGATTTTGGGACATCTATGATATGAAGCTCTGATGTAAAGCAGTTGTAGGTAGTGTGTGGTTTGATGTTCACTTTCTTTTTGTCAACTGCAGTGATCAGAAGTCATGCAGTGTCTCAAAAGTTCTAATTTTTAACCTAGCTGCAACATAAACACATCATTTTGAGATGACAGGTTTTTTGTGAACTGTTATGCTGATTATAAATGCATGCCAGCTTTGACCCGGAAAATTTTTATTTGAAGATCGAGGTCTCTCAAACTTTGACTCGTTCAAGTTCACTCCACATTTGCCAGCTACACAAGATGGTGTGTGTGAAAGTATGCTTCTCATGAACTAACGTTTTGAGATGTTGGCCAGCTCTAATTTATTTCTCGCATTTTCTCCTATTGCGCAGGATCTGCCACTACTCGGACCTCCTGTGACGAGCCATCTCAACAAGGATCCCAAATGGGAGGACACCGTTTTGTATGCCATGAGTGTGACTATTCCACAGATATCAGAAGGTGCTTTAAATACCACCAGAGGACCCACACTGCAGAGCTCCCCTTCAAGTGCAGCTATTGCAATCGTGGATTTCAATGGAATTCCAGGCTGGTGGAGCACCTTCGCACCCACACGGGCGAGAGGCCGTACAAGTGCTCGTATTGCAGCCACAGCTTCGCAGCAAAGGGCAATCTAACAGCGCACATTCCTCTCTGTAAGCGCAAGCTGCCACATAAATGTTTCTTTTGTTCCAAGACCTTTTCAGAGAGGTCAGACTTAAGACGTCATGTGCAATCCCACATTTAAAAATATTCATGCTGCACTTTTGCTCAAGCACATTTGCACGCTGAAAAATAAAAATGGGTTTTTCAGTAAATGGAACAGCGCAGTAATTGTCTCAGATATCGGTGTACCCCACGTTGCAGAGCCTGCGCCTTATCATCTGGCAGTACCTATCTGACACGAACTGGATGGGCAGGCACGGCTTCTGCGACGTTGGCCCACACGCTTCTTTGTTGTGCAAGAAGGTCGGCTGGCTATGCCGGTGCTACGGTATTAGCCAGGCTGAACCGCCCCCCCCCCCAACCTGACTACGCTGTCTTCTCTAGGATGTTTGTTTAATTTTGTGACAGAATTACCCTGAAATTGTTTGCCCCCCCCCCCCCCTGCCTCATTGGCGTCTGGAGGGCTGTTTCTCTTTTTGCACCTGTGATTTCGGGATTTGAGACAGTGGGTTAACATAAGGCATTCAATAATTTTTTTTGGGTGGCCACCCGCTCTGTATGCATCTTTTGTACCACCAGTCATGAGTGTGTGTATATTTTTATGGTTGTTTGCACTGAAAATAAAGTTCCCTTTATAAGAGTACCAGTTTTGCAGAGTTGCAGGTTTCGTCTTAAATGTAACAAGTTCTACTGCGATGAAATTGCATATCCTGCACAAAGGAAAAGAATAACGCCGGACAGGCGTTCAAGGCATCATCTTCAGGGCCCGAAACCATCCTTTAATCCGCTTTACATCAGCCATCGAGCCATTTCGGTCGCCTCGCAGGGTATATATATATATATATATATATATATATATATATATATAAATATATATATATATATATATATATATATATATATATATATATATATATATATATATATATATATATATATATATATATATATATATATATATATATATATATTCAACTATAGGGTTAACCAGAGCTAAGCCACAGCCAAATTTTTTTGATGCCCTTTGTAGAAGCTGAGTTATCTGTAGTCAGAATTAGTATTTCAGCGTCTTCTCGCATTTTCCTGTCGTCACTTTTTGCACGCTGAATTGTTGGCGCCCCTCCGCCAGCCCCACTGCCGGGGCGGAGCTTCCTGACTCGCCGGAGCTAAGTCGCTTGTTGGCCGTGGCCATGGTAAGTGCCTGAAATCTGAGAGAAGCTAACCAATAGCCACCTCTCAACTTGTATACGCAGCAGCGGAGAAGAGTGCGAGCATGAAAAGTCACCCGAAAGGGCTCGGCAACTTTCGCGCGTGATTAAGTGAGTTGATGGGCTCTCCTCGGAAAGTGTTTAATCATCATCATCAGCCATACTACGCCCACTGCAGGGCAAAGGCCTCTCCCATGTTCCTCAAATAAACCCTGACTTTTGCCAACTGAACCCACTGTATGTCCACAAACTCCTTAATACCATCCAACCACCAATCTTTCTGCCGCCCCCTGCTACGCTTGCCTCTTGGAATCTACTCCGTTACAGTTAAGGACCAGCCGTTATCTTGCCTTCGTATTACACGCCCTGCCGAAGCCCATTTCTTCCCCTTTTTTTCGACTAGGATGTCATTAACCCGCGTTTGTTCCCTCACCTTCTCTCGCTTCCCGTCTCTTAACGCTATACCTATAACTTTTCTTTCCATAGCTCGCCGCGTTGTCCTTAACTTGATCTGAACCCTTTTCGATAGCCTACACGTTTCTGCCCCGTAGGTGAGTACTGGTAAGATACAGCTGCTGTATACTTCTCTTGGGGGATAGTGGTAAACTGCCATTCGTGATCTCAGAGAACCTACCACATGCGCTCCAACCCACTATCTTAACCCCAATATTTCTGAGCTTATAGTTTTCGGTGCTCCTGGCCCTATCTTGTATAAATGCAAATTGCTGTGCACATAAAATTATTTAATTAGGCCAATTTGTGAACGTTCAAGGATGATAAATCCGCACATATACTCCAACACACACAGTAAACCAACAGCAATATTCAAAATCGTCTCACCTTCTGCGGCCGTTGCAATGTTTGGTGTTTTTACCATACGGGTTAGCTTTTGAAGTGGAGGATATTTCAGCATCTCTGACGACTTAGAGTTTCAATTTGCTTCCATAATTTTGTTTCTAAAATGAGGGTTGCGCTTTTTTATGAGAATTTGATCATCTTGTGCCAACACAAATTTAAAGTATTGCTTTCAGAAAGTAACACAAAGCAAAAAAGGTGCCATACAGTCGCCTCGGTGTTTGTGATATAAATGAGCCTTAGTACTTTTGGCATGAAATATTCAGTCGAAGTATTGCCATTTCAGAAGTTTGTATCGTGCCTGATACACCGCCGGGAATTACAGACCCCCGCAGCGGAGCCTTTTTCTCTTCTTAAGCTCAATCCACATTCCTTCCTCATGGCGCAGTTTAGGTGTTCACCCTGATTGAGACAGTTAATGCACCTTTCCTTTTTCTCCGAGCTATTTATTATGATTCATTTTCTCACGATTTGTTTCAGGCATCCATTCAGAGTGCGAGAATTTGTGCGCCTTTCCATTGGCCGTTAAACATTCGAATTTATTGTTGTACTGACACCTTGGCGCAAGTCAAAGAAACCAGAAGGTCGAAATAATCTGAACCTTATTTCTCTGCACCATGCCGATAACAGAGGTACTGCTATTGCTTGTAAAGATGCGGTAATAAAACAAGGAGAAACGTTTTGCCAGTCGTAACATAACCCCAAAGGCTCTTCTCCGCGGTATCTTTTGTATTAACTCACTCTTTAAGTGTTCCTGTCTTCCCCAAACCTCGCAGTAGGAAGTGCGCAGAGGAAGGGTTATCCATGAAATGTTGCCTCAGATAATTTTTTTCGCTATATATGCAAGACGGCGCAATAGGTGGAACAAGGAAATGGATAAGCATTTTTTGTCATTTTTCTTTTTTTCTTTTACACCTTTTTCTGCTTTCTTCAATGCGGCTAACTTAACTTTTTCGTGGTCCATGCAGCATCCCCCCTGTGTCTCTTAGGTCTGTTCTATTTTTTAAATTTTATTTTTTCTGCCATGAAGTCATTCCTTTTCTACGCTCATCGCAGACAACGGAGTTTTGAAACTCAAAATACGAGCACAGGTGCGTTGCGGAGATAGCCTATACGCTTCCTGTGGTGGGTGCGACCTATTCGTGTGTCTTATTTTTGAGAGTTGTCTAGTAGTGCGGACAGATGGGCGGACAAATAATTCACTGCTGACATGGTGAGACGAAGCTGTTGATATTTAATGCCTTCTTGCAATAAAAGAAAACGTTGGCTCAGGGTCGTTCTGCTGCCGGGCATGGGTCGAACCCGGCCACAGTGTCCGCAATTTGCTGGAGGAAAATTGCGAAACGTTCGTGTACTTGAGACTGGTGCATATTAAAGAACATAAGGAGGTCGTAATTGATCTCCAGCCATGCACTGCGGTGTGCCAGTTGCCTAAAATGCAATCATAGCACATTAAAACCTGTTGACATCCTTTAAATATCTGAAATAATGCAGACCTTAAGTGCTTCGGGAAATTCTGAGTGATAGGAGGCAGGTGCCCAATATTGATGCATGCACTAGTATAGACAGAAGTTGGCTGCCTCCCGCTCTTGTGCTGTGACCTTTCCAGTCCTAAATTCTTTCTCAATCCTAACCTCTGGCTGCTCATGCAGCACAATAATCCGTAATCAAAAGCCAAAAACTGCTCATTGACATTTGTTCAGATTTTCAAGCAGTCGCGGTCTCAGTGGTTATGGCGCTGGGCTGCTGAACCGAAAGACACGGGTTCGATCCCGGCCTCGGTGGTCCAATTCGATGAAGGCGGAATTCTTGAAGTAAATTTTTGATCCCCATAAGCCATAAACCTGTTCACATTTTCAGTCACCGATCTCAGGGGAACCGATTTGTCCTTAACTTTAATATCACAATCTGCAATTCTTTCTTTTAACATTTTTTAGCATCTTTCATACGCCGCCTGTGTCTTGGCCAATCCCCTGCAGTGGGATTGGCCCTAGTGCGTGGATGAGACAAGCAGGAGCTGTCCGCGGGCCCCGTGCGCAGCCAATCGCGGACTGTTGCTGAAGTCCTCACGGAGCCGACCACCACGAAGATGACGCTCCAACAACGGGCCCTGCACTACAATTAGGACGTCACCAGCTTTGCGCCTAGGCGGCTTGCGTGAACTTATTCGGTCCATAGTTCGGAAGGAACTCCAACGGTTCCGTCTGCCCGAAGTTGTGCCTCTTGCATCGCTGGCCAAAGTCGTCAAGGACGAAGTGCGCCAGGCTGCACAAGAACAACCTGTTCCCGATGAGCCGCCGCTGGTTGACAGACTCCACACTGTTCTACGAAAGACGCCTGGCTACGGTCCCACTAACCGGACGCCTGACATGAGGCCAATCTTCCCTATCACGCACCTGCTCCCGCTGTGTCACGCCCTCCGAAGGCTGATTTTCGGCGCACACCGGACCGCAGGCCCCTTTGGTACCACTAGGAGGAGGCCGGTCACCTTCGCGGTTTCAGACCCGAGGCGCCCTGTCCCTTTCCCTGGGACGGCAAGCGGCCACATGAGGCTGAACAGCACCTCTGGGCGCGCAAAAACCTTGTCTACTCCGGGCGCCGCGTGTCCCGTTCGCCTTCGCCATTCCGTTACCGTTCGCTAAGCCCGGCCTCCGGAACAGCTTCGCTGTCCATCGTTCCTCGAACCCCACTGGGAAAACACACCCGCGACCTCTGGAGGAAGGCCGCTGACTTCTGGACATGTCAAGGTCCTCCATCGGGAAACCTCCGAGTGCGCGATACCTTGATGAAGTCCGGCAACGAAAGTATCCGATACGCTGCTTCCGATTTGGATCTGGCAATAAACGGTGCTGAGGTGACCGTGCTACTTGATACCGGCGCTAATTATTGCGTAATGAGCAGTGCATTCGCCTGAGAACTTAAAAGAGTTCTTATACCGGGACAGGGATCTACATTTGCACTCTTTGGCGCTACCTACTTCCTCCTTTGGGCAAGCGCACAGCTTTAGTCGGCATCCGGAGTTTCAAGTACGTCGGCGACTTTGTCGTAATTGCCGAGTGTTCCAGAGACTTGACCCTAGAGATCGACTTCCTGCAGGCAGACGGCGCGGTAATTCATTTTCAGGACGTGCGGGTGATGGTCTCGTCCAAACGGGTCGTGGCGCGCTTTGACACCCAAAAAAAACCAGCACCAACACTCTGCGTATTGTCGAGCATGACGTCGAGGTGCCACCACGATGCAGCATCATTGTACCTGGGCGGAGCGACTTAATCCATGACTATGAGAACATGTCGGACATCCCTATTCCGCTGCAGCATGAGAGGTGGCTTTCACTTGCCTGAGGCCCTCCAACTACGTGATTGCTGCACCAACCTCTTCCTCATAATATTTAGAAACGAATTTCAGCACTTCGTTAAAGGCACGGCTGTCACCACCTTTCAAGACGGTTGTGAATTCCCAGGCTCATGCGCCGTTTGAGGATCCATTCACGCCGATGCTGGTCCACGCTACTTTATTCAGTCCATCAAAATAAACCCCGACTTTCCATCAGTTTAGGATATTTTGTCGGACCTGTTAGCAGATTTCGCAGACTCCTTCACCTGTTCATTAAGGTCGTCCTACAAGCACCCTATTACCACCAGTGAGGCTACGCGACTCGCCTGCCACCACCCATACCGTGCTTCCCCGACAAGACGAGCAGCCGTTAAGAATCTGGTCGCTGAAGTGCTTGCCGACAACGCCATTCAGCCGTCTGCAAGCACGTGGGCAACGCTGGTGGCTAATAACGAAAAGGACAATACCCTGATTTTCTGTTTTTATTACAAGAAACTTAATCACTTGAAAAAAGAGGACGTTTACCCACTGCCCAGAATCAATGACGCACTTGACCGACTGCGGGATGCCAGATACTTGCCGTCACTAGATCTCAAAAAAGTGGATACTGGCTAACAAAGGTGGACGAGAGAGACCGAGACAAGACGGCTTTCGTGGCTTCCATGGAAGACGGTCTGTACGAGTTTAAGGTGTCCTGTTTTGGCCTGTGCTCAGCGCCGGCCACGTTCCAACGCTTGCTGGATACCATTCTATGCGGCAGTCTTGTATGGCCTACCTGGACGATGTCGTTATATTTTGTACCACCTGTCACCAATACTTGTAGCGTTTAGGTATTTTGCTACAGGCTCTCAAATCCGCACAGCTCCCAAAAAATCAGAGAAATGTCATTTTGGCTTTATCTAAGTGCGCTCTCCCTCATGTTGTCAGCACCCAGGGTGTTCAGCCAGACCCTGTATAGACCGCTGCCGTCTCTGGTTTTCTGCGATCTACTTACACGAATGCCAATCGGCGATTCTCAGGTCTGTGCTCTTATTAGAGACGCTGTCTTCAAGATTTGCCGAGAATTGCTGAACCGTTAGACTCACTGACTCGGGACGACACGTCCTTCCTTTGAAAAAGCGAACAAGAGCCCGCATTCCAGGAGCTTCGCAGCCGTCTACAAAATACTCCGATATTCGGTCACTTCAATGAACGCGTTGTACGGAAGTTCACACTGATATCAGCAATGTTGGTCTCGGTGCGGTTATGATACAGTGGCAAGACGGTGCAAAACAGCTCATCAGTTACGCGAGCCAAACACTCGCGTGCTCCTAGACAAACTGCTATACGGCTGAGAAAGAATGTCTCCCAGTTATATGGGCATCAGCAAGCTCCGACCATACCTCTATGGGAGCCTCTTCCGTGTTGTCCGCGATCACCACTTCTTAAGCTGACTGGCGAGCCTCATAGACCCTTCAGGTTGATTGGCTCGATGGAGCCTTCGCTTTCAAGTGTGCTGCGTAACAATCGTCTGCAAAGTGAGACGTAAGAATCGAGATGCGGACTGTCTGTAGCGCGCACCTTTCGCAATGGATCCTGAAGAAACCACCGATTATCCTCCTTTCCTAGGCGCTGTCAGTACTTCCGAGATGGCGCAGCTTCGAGGACGGACTCGGAGTTAGCGGCCCTAATAGATTACCCTCCAGTCAGTGGGGTCGAATTATGGTCACGTCGGCACGCTCAAACACGCTGCACCTGCTACGACCGCTAGCATCTGCACGCTAGTATGTGCAGGGCGATTGTCCGCGACCTTATATCAGGTCGACGTCACATTTTTTAGGGGGGGGGGGGGGGGTATGTCTTCTGACACCGCATCGTTCTTGAGTAGTATCCGACTTTCGCTCCGATATACACGTTCTTGCATATAGCGTGCTCTATTCCTAACGATTTGGAAATTCGCCACTTGGATAGGAAAGAGGGTGTGAACGTAAAACGGTATATTGCGCTTGCGTACGCACGCTGCGCGTGACTGTGTCCCACGACACTCGATTGCAGCCGCTAAAGTCCGTCTATACCTTAGCAACCAGCATTTTCAGACACCACCAAGCTATAGACAGTGTGGAACGAACGAGGTCATGCTGCAAAGTTTTCATGCTTAGAATTCTCATCGTGGCATATCACTTCAACTCCTCCATCAATCTTTTGCTGCTCTACACTTGGAAATCTGTTAGACGTGAATGCACAATGGCACAGTGGCTGTAGTGATTAGCTGCTGAGCACGAGGTCGCGGCTTCGATCCCAGTAGCGGCGGTTGAATTTTACAGGAGGCGAAATGCAAAGCATCCGTTCACCGAGGTTCTGGTGCACAATGATTCTCAGTGTGTGAGTGAGTGAAAAACTTTATTTCAGGGAGGAAGCTTGAGGTAGCCGGAGCAACCTCTCGCAATCTCTAGGTGGGCTCCTCATTACAGGAGCCCATTGGTGACCGCCGCGACTCGGGCTCGGTGGACCAGGGCCTTCTGGCTTGCTAGGTCCGAGCAGCCGAGCAGGGCTGCCTCCCAGTCCTCCAGGGTGGGGTTGGGTTTGGGGGCGAGGTTCGGGGTTGACTGGCATGCCCACACCATGTGAAAGATGTCCGAAGACTTCTCCGCACAGTGTGGGCATTCTCCTGTACAGGCAGGGTCAAAGTGTTTTAAAACTGCCGGGCACAGCAGCGTTTTGGTGTAAAGCCGGAGGAGTGTGCGTTCCTCCACCTTTGTGATGCCCTTACAAGGCTTGTGATAAATTGCATGGCCGAATTGGAATAATTCAGTAATTTCTCGAAAAGTGAGGGCCGGATTGGGTTCGGGATCCGTATACAAAGGGTCTGAAGGCGTTGCCCGGAGAGTGAGCGCGCGGGCGGCGGCGTCTGCCGTTTCATTGCCTTCGAGGCCCATATGAGCTGGAGCCCATACAATCGTTCGAGACGCGGGGGCCCCGAGGTAGTTACTGTTTTGAAGGATGCGATGCGCAAAGAGAGGAATGTACCCCTGTTTAATATTTCTGCAGGCCCCTCTCGAGTCGGTGACGATCACTCGCGACTCCTGGTCTGCGGCGGCTAACGCGATGGCAACTTCTTCCGCATGTGTTATGTCTTGAGCTCGGAACGTTAGGCCATTCACCACGATTTTTTGGTGGACGACTGCGGCCGTGTACCAACCCCCATGGTGAGGGCCTGAGGCGTCCACGTAGAAGATGCCATGTTTGTTCCCATAGTGACGGGCCAGTGCCTCCGCCCGTGCAAGGCGCCTGCCACTGTGGTCGTCACGTGTCATGTTGGCCGGAAGAGGGCGTAGGTGCAGGGCGTATCTCCAGATTTCAGGAATGCGTACGCGCTCTTCCGTAAGTGTTGGGTGGTGGATGTGTAGTCGGGCTAATAGGCGGCGACCCGACGGCGTTTTTGAAAGCCTTGTGTATTGATTTGTCAAGTGCGCCTCCCGGAGCTCCGCGAATGTGTTAACCATCCCCAGGCCCATGAGACGCTGGTTGGATGTGGTGATCGGGAGATCGAGGGCACGCTTGTACATCTTTCTGAGAATCACTTCGAGGGCGTTCTCATCAAACTTGCGCAGGTGGAGGTAAGGAGTCGAGTAGAGGACTCGACTGGTCACGAATGCATGCGCCAGCCGCAAAGCGTCTCTGCACCGTAACCCCCCGCGTTTGTTGGAAACCCGGCGGACCATCCGGCCCACCTGGTCCCCCACCTTGCGCAGTTTTTCTAGTGTGGTATCAGCCCGTCGATGTTTGTGGATAAGGAGACCAAGTACTCTAATCTCATCGTGTTCGGGTATCGGGCCGCTGGCCAGAGATAGTTCCATTTTGGTGGCGCACTGAAGCGACGGGCGAATGTGCACAAATTCGGATTTGGACGGTGAGCACTGAAGGCCGCAGCGGCGGGCGTAAGTGTCCACGATCTCCGCCGCTTGCTGCAGGTTGGCCTCAATGTCTCCAACCGATCCGTGTTTGGCCCAGATGGTTATGTCGTCGGCGTACAGCGCGTGCTGGATGCCTTCGACCTTCGCCAGCTGAGCCGGGAGTTTCATCATGGCCAGATTGAAAAGTAATGGCGAGAGGACCGCACCCTGTGGGGTTCCTCTCGTTCCCAGTTTATATGGGCCGTGTTCTTCGTCTTGTATTCGGATGAAACTTCGTCGATCCGAGAGAAATTGCTTGATGTACTGAAACGTGTAATGTCCACAGTTCGTTTGGGAGAGATGTTGCAGGATGATTTCGTGTGTGACATTGTCGAAAGCCCCCTTCAAGTCAAGGGCGAGTACTGCCTTATCGTTGAAGGGATATTCGACAGGGTTGAGAATTTCTCGGTCGAGTTGAAGTAGAACGTCTTGAGCGGACCTCTGCGGGCGGAAACCGAACATGGTGTCTGCGAATGTATGTTCATTTTCCAGAAACCCAGACAGCCTATCCCGCACCATGGTCTCCATCAGCTTTCCCGCGCAAGACGTGAGGGAGATGGGGCGGAGGTTGTCTGTGTTTATGGCTTTGCCGGCTTTCGGAATGACCAGGGCGGTCTTCCATTCAATTGGTAGAGGTGCCTCACCAAGCCAGATCGAGTTGATGAAAGCGAGGAGGGTTTCGTAGGCGGTATCGGGAAGATTAGCAAGCATTTTCACAGTTATCTTGTCCCTGCCCGGTGCCGTTCCTTGTTTCATTTTAGCTAGGGCCGCCTTGAGGTCATGCGACTGGAACGGTTGATCCAGATTCGCGTTCTTTGAACCTGCATACGAGAACGCGGGTCCTCCGGGGTCCTGCTTAGTGCAAAGATGCTGGTCGCGCAGTTTGCATGCTAATTTTGATATATTTCCATCGAAGCTATGAATAGCTCGTTGGAGATGTTTTTGTGTCTCGGCGCGGGTTTGAGTCGGGTCAATTAGGGCGCGGAAAAGGCGCCACGTGCTCCGGCTCGACATTTGTCTGGCCACCGTGTTGCAACGGTCCACCCAGTTCGAGTCGGCGAGTTGGGCCGCGTACTCTGCCGCTCGCTGGGTGAGCTCGGCGATACGAATTTTGAGCTTTCTGTTACGTTTTTGGCGGCGCCATCTGCGGACGAGGCTGTGCCGCGCCTCCCAGAGGTGCAGAAGGTGGTTGCCCACCTCCGGAGTGGCCTCCGAGAGCTGAATTTGTGTTTCCACCTAACGAAGGTGTGTAACCAATCCTTGTGCCCACGCGTGGTAGCCTTGTTCGTGGATAGACGCCGAATTGATGTAGTTTTGCCGGAACTTATTCCAGTCTGGAAGCCGAGCTCGTGCGTGGGGTCTTGCCAATGGTTTAGTCCTTACGGTGGTATTGATAAGGCAGTGGTCACTACCGAGGGTTTCCTCGCTGTTGATCCATTCTGCGTGTACAATGTTTTTGGTAAAGGTGAGATCCGGACATGTATCCCGGGTCACGGAATTACCCAGCCGCGTTGGATATGCAGGGTCAGTGTGAAGAGTCAGGCCCAGCGTGGACGCGAGTTCCGCTAGCTTGCGTCCCCGCTTCTCTTCACGCACGTATCCCCATAGTGTACTGTGGGCGTTGAAATCGCCCACAATCACCAGGGGATCCCGGCCCGCAGCCTTTAGAGCGCGGCTAAAGAGTGCTGCGAACGTTACATTTTTGAGTTTGGGGGAACAGTATATGTTGAGTACGTGGAGTGGTGCATCTTGTTTCTTGAGCGGAAGAAGTGTCACCATCGCATAGGAATAATCTGTGTAAAGTTCCAAGTCAACTAGATTAGCCGTATAATTTTTATGCACGCAGACGCAGGAAGAGGGGTCCTGCTGAAAGGGGATGTAATTTGTGAGGGTGACGCCACTCCCTGGCTCCTGGAGGGCAAGAACCGCGGGAAGAGAATCGAAAGTTGAAAGGTAAAGTCGGAGATCCGCCCTCTTTGCGCGAGAACGGAAGCCCCGACAGTTCCACTGGACAATTTCGACGGGGGTGGCCGAATTGGTTCTTGGGGAGCGCCTGATCTTAGGGCTGCTCGCCATGGTCATTTAGATTGAGGAGGGGTTGTACTGACACTGCTCCGGAGCCAACACTCGCAGGAAGGGGGGTATCCTCCATACCAGAGAGTGAGCAGTTGTCGTCGTCGGCTACCTCGGGGGTGCGTCTAGAAGTTTTGTGAGGGCGGCCGGGTAAGGGATCGCCGGGCCTGCGCGAGGAGCGCAAGGAATTCGCAATTTGTTGGGCAATCATCGCGGGGATTGTCTCTTGCAATTTGGAGATGGCGTTTCCATCATTGAAATTTGATTTTCTATAGCGGCGAATCGGGCCTATGTGGCCCCGAGGCGGGCCTCGAATGCGGCCTCCAAACTTGTTACCGCCTTCGGTACCACGAGCTCACTCTCCATTACCTCAGCCGCGGGAGGCGAGGGGGGAGAAGAAGACTGGTTGATTTTAGATTCCAATTCGTTAATTTTCTTTAGCAGCATCTCATTTTGGGCCCTGAGTGCTGCTATTTGATCTTGCTCGGCGATATGCGCCCTTGGAAAGGGAGTGGAAAGGGGGTAGAGAGAAGCAGCCCTACCCGAACCGCTCACCTGGTGGCCATTTTTGACTGCGTTGACCCAGGCCCTGGTATCACCGCGCGTTTCTGTCGACTGTTTCGCCAGTCCGCCGTGTGGTGGCGACACCTTGGATGGTTGTTTTGCAGCACCTCCGGTAGGTGGGTTCTCGGTGTTGGAGATTTCCTGGCCATGCTGATCGCCGGGAGGCCCAAGAGAGCGGCTTTTCTTCTTGGACGCCGTTTTTTTCTTTTTCGTCTTGGGTGTGCGGAATGTTGCTGCACAGTCGCGAGAGTTTTGGCATGGGAGCCACCGCACAGAGAACACCGGGGAACACAGTTGTGAGGAGCCCGCACCCCCTCCACTAGCGGAGCTTGGAATCCGCAGAGTCCACAGGTGTTCGATCGCAGGTTTGGACACGCATCAGCGCGATGCCCGACGACCCCACACTGGCCGCACGCCGGGATAGTTTTGTAGTAGTTTCTCACAGAGACGACCATGTTGTCATAATGTACGTAACGGGGCTTCTCCTTACCCGCGAAAGTGATGCGTGCTTTGTTGGATGTCCCGAACTTCCGGATTTCCAGGATGGTGCCGGCGCGCCAGCACACTCGGTCTTTAAGAGTTTCCGTGGTGTCCGAGTTACGGACCACGATCATGCCGTGGCACATGTTGCCGCCGTCTTGTCTTAGGTAACCCCGAAGCGGGATCGACCCATTGTCGGAATTTACTGCGAACTCCCCGATAAGCTGGTCGGCCGCCTCGATGTCCGGGGCATGCACAATGATGAGTTTTTGCTCTCGTGACGGTAGAACGGAGATGGCGCGGGCCCATTTCAACCCGAGGGACGCTGAAATGGCAGTGCCGTAGCCGGTTTCTGTGAACGCCTCGTGAAGAGAAACGCTTTCTCTGGGCCCTATAACTATGACGTAGTCCTCAGGTGTCGGTTTGGGCATTGGACGCGGCTTCCACTTCGAGAACGCCTTGTCCTTGCTTCCCGTGGCGCGCGTCGCGGGAGCGTTCACGTTTCCGACCGACGAACCGGCGGCCGGGGCGGCGCCGAACGCCGCCATCTGGGCTTTGTCTTGGGAGCGGCGTGCAGCCGCTTGAAGCAAAGCTTGACTCCGAATTTTGGGAGTAACCGTCGAATTTGAATCTCCGGTGGTGGGCACCGAGGTCCACAACATCGCCTCAGGGTCGTAGCCGCGCACTTCTTGCGCGGAAGTGGCCATCTTGTCCTCGGAGGGCCAATTCCATCAGGCCAGGCGTTGGCGACGCCGTTAGGCTTAACGACGGCGCCGACGTGGTCGGTCGAAAAACGGCCGTAAATTTAGAGAAAATTGGCCTACCTGGACGAATTCGGAGTCCAGGTGTTCCGCTTCGTTTTCCGGCTCGTTTGACGCCAGTTTTGCCGGGGTAGAATGATTTGGGACGTGGCCCCAGCCGAAAATCGGCGGAGCCGAAGAGACACACGTCTGCTCACGTCGCGCGCTCCATGATTCTCAGGCGGTTGAAATTTTTCCGTAGCCTTCCACTATGGCGTGCCGCTTAGCTGCTCGACTTCGGCATATAAAATGGGCTTTAGGTTTTTACTTTTATTTCCACAAATTTATCCTGTTGACAACAGTGGGTCTTTTTTTGACCTCGTACAATGGCTTAGCTACTTGAATTTTTTTTGTTAAAATTTCTCTAAGTTCGCATATGTAAAATATTAAAACGTTCCTATTACATATTAGAGCGTGGTGAGTAATTAGTTAAAGCTTAGTGCTCAGAAATTGTCCAAATTCCTTCAAAAATGCAGGATCGAATAATGCATATTGTCACTTTTGCAAGGAATATCCTCATGGAAGGGCTTACTGAAAAGGCGCGAAATGGGGTGATTGCCAACAGCCCTGCGTTGCAGCTTTATTTTTTATCGTTAAGCATCGTGTTTTCGGGCACCGTCGTCTTCGATGCAGTGGAAATATGTAGGCTTAGTACCATTTCAGAGACAGTTCCCACTTAAAATGCGTGTAGTGTGCAAACATTATTCAGAATATTGATACCTCATGATAAATATTAAGTTTCAGCCGCTTTTGAGACGTCTTAGCTGCAAGGTAATGTGGTTTCTGGCTCCCTTGCTTTATTCAGTACGACAACTATGAAGACCTGGGGGATGACCCATAATCTTTCTCGTCATGAGTGAAGTGGGGCAAAAATTTTAGCATTATAGTGATTCGTGCATGATGTGGCTTATTTCCGCAGTATTGTGTGCATCTTCACTGACAAATACAAACAGAAATGTTGAAAATATGACTAAAATATACGCCTGTGGAAGACGAGCAGATAGATTTTTGTTTATCCCTTGGCGGAAGCGTATCTATGAGCAGTTTCAAAACTGTTTTCTCAGTTTTTGGCATGGTGAGTCCATTGCCCTATTCGTTCTCAGTTTGACTGAGAATTTGTCTTTAAGCTCTCACAGTGAAGGGTCAAACTGCAAAGCATAGGAATTTAGAAAGAAGCCCCGTCAGCTGCACACAAGCGCGTGCCTCCACACAGCTATATATAGCCTCAGTGCAAAAACGTCCAGAAGCTCCTGTGTTTGAAGACCTTCCGCCGAAGACAACGCTCCCGCGAGGAGTCCAAACCGCTTGACTTTGTGTACAGCTCTCTAGTTTTGGAAGGGCCATTCGCGCAGACTCAACGTCCACCACTCGTAAAGATGGATTGGAAATGGGCATTGTACACTATCGAATCCCTATCCTGAACTACAGCTAAGGGTCTGAAGTCTAACAAGAAACGCGGGTTCAATCCCAACCGCGGCGGTCGAATTTCGATGGAGGCGAAATTCTAGAGGCCCGTGTACTGTGCGATGTTAGTGCACGTTAAAGAACCCATCCTAATCATCATCATAATCGTCATAATCATAATCACCAGCCTGACAACGCCCACTGCAGGACAAAGGCCTCTTCCATGTCTCCAATTAACTCTGTCCTGTGCCGCTGTGGCCCAACTTCTTAATCTCATCCCCCCACCTAACTTTCTGCCGCCCCTGCTACACTTGCCTTCTCTTGTAATCCAGTCTGTTGTCCTTAAGAACCATCGGTTATCTTGCCTCCGCATTACATGCCCTGTCTAAGCCCATTTCTTCCTCTTGATTTCGACTCGGGCGTCATTAACCTGCATTTGTTTTCTCACCCACTATTCCCTCTTCCTTTCTCTTAATGTTACACCTATCATTTTTTCCGTAGCTCGCTGCGTTGTCCTTAACGAAGCTGAATTCTTTTCGTTAGCCTCTACGTTTCGGCCCCAAACGTGAGTACTGGTAAGATACAGCGGTTGTATACTTTTCGCTTGATGGATATTGGTAACCTGCTTTTCATGATATGAGAAAACCTGCCAAATGCGCTCCACCCATTCTTATCCTTCTATTTATTTCCCTCTCACGATCCAGATCAGCGGTCACTACCTGCCCTAAGTAGATTCCTTTACCACTGCCAGCACCTCGCTGCCAATTGTGAACTGATGTTCTCTTGCAATACTCTTGAACATTACTTTGGTTTTCTGCATGTGTATTTTTAGACCCACCGTTCTCCTCTGATTGTCTAATACCCCTGTCACACGAGACGTTGAATGTCATTCGCAGCGAATGACGTTACATTTGAATGGCGTTTTTTTTTTTGCTGCTACACGGGCACAGTCAATGGGATTCATAGCTAAAGATATTCGCCCAGTGAATGAGTTTCCCGAACACATGCACACGCGACCTGTGTAATCTTGACGACAGCGACTTGATAAAAAATTACGAAACTGATTAGTGAAAACATAATATAATCAATAAAAACTTTTTACTGTTTGCGCTTATATTCTGTTTGAAAATTTTTTTGACGTACAGGAGGATGTCTGAAGAAATTTGTACAACTATATTCTTCTTCCCAGTCACCGACTGTCCCTGTCGACGATGTTTGTCTACAACTCGTTCTCGGTTTGGCAGTGCTCACGAAGCGTAGTTGGCGTGACTACATCCCATACAAAAATGTCCTATGGCCGTCTATAGGATTTTGGCCCAAATAGCTATAAACCTTTCCTATTCCTGTCTATAGCTGTATATACAGGCTGATATATTTTTCTATAGAGAGCTTAAGACAGTTGTATGGTTCCAAAGCTGTAGCTTTAGTGGCATAGATTTTTCAATAGGTGGCAATAAGCACCTCTTTGGGTGCTTATAAACGTTCATAAAAGGCCATTGACGGACATAGATTTTTCCACACACACCCATAGGACGTTTTTGTATGGGATTTTCACGCGCCATCTACCATGGAAGACAGCTGCACAGCTTCGTCAGCGCAAAATCGCAAGCAGAAGGCGCATTGGACCGATGAGGAAACGCACGCATTCCTCTAAGTCTGGGAAGATCATATCGGCGATCTGCGCCGCGCGAAGCGCAACCTGCAGGTGTACGTCGCCATGGCCGAATGTCTGCGCGCGCAAGGTGTGCAAAAATCAGTCAAAGAAATAAAATCGAAGATCGAAAACCCCGGAAACGGGTACCGGTAAGTGAAAACTTACGTCCTACATTACAAGTGCTCAGCTGCTGAAAGATGCGGGTTTGATCCTGGCCGTGGCGGTCGCATTTCAATGGAGGCTTTCGGAAATGGCAGGGCCCGTGTTGCCCGTGGGCTATGCGATGTCAGTGCGCGTTAAAGAACCCTAGGTTCTCGAAATTCCGGAGCCCTCCTCCGCGGCGTTTCTCATAGCCGGAGTCGCTTTGTAACATTAAACCCCATAAACCAAACCAAACCATCTACATTACAAGGCGCCGTCACCGTGTTCGTGCCGTTTTCAGCGGTCGGGACAATGTATGGTACCACGCGCACACGCTTTAAAAGAGGCACTGAAGAACAATGGGCATGTGCCTCGCCGTTCACACGGTGGTTATTAAAAATAATCTGTGATGTAATCTGTCCGTATATTCTTTTTGTCACGCCAGCACATGCGCCGCTACTTTGTAGTGATACATTTACTACATCTGGGTATGCAAACGCATCGTTAATGCATTTGCTTTTAATTTTTTATTACAAGACTTTCGTTAATTTGACTGCTTCCGAAGTACTAGTTCCTTTCCCAGTGTTTATATTTTTGCTTTGTGCGTCCGACGGCCACCCTTTTCTCATGACTCGGGCAAATTAATTCTATTCGAAACTGCTGAAGTGTCGAAATATGTGAAAAGCTGCACTTGACTAGTTCTTGTGAAAATAGCATGAATGCAATACATTGCTGGGCAAATATCACTACTAGACAGCATACCAAGAATAGGTAAATGCTTTTCTAGTACTAGGGATGTTGCAGAGCCCTCTCAAGAATATAAATGACATGGCAGAAATTGCAGAAATTGCAGAAATTGCATTGGTCAAGGTGCCATTACATGGCGCTATTACAAAGAAATTGCCCGCTTTCTTGGTCGCCTGCCCGTCAACGACAGCAGCCTGATGAATGAAACAGGGGATGACAAAAATGTTTGTGTTGAAATGTTAAGTACATCTGTAGAATAGTGCAGGGCTTCTGCAAACCCAGTAAGAGATATTTCTCAGGTATATGACACATTGATCTATAGTGTTCGTCTGGTGGCATGGCACATGATAAACATGGCTTGTTTATTGATTCATCACCCTCAGCACCTCTTGTGGCTGGGTAAAACTGTGCACATGAATTCAAATTGGTCATGGTAAGAGCATAAGGGAAACGTCACAGCCACATAATGCCAGGGTAAGATAGAATATTCGATACTGAAATGCGCACACTATGCGTGCTGAGGTGAAGGAATGCATGCAACACGTAGCTGTGTTTCACTTCCTTAGTAACATCCAGGAGAGTCATTGCAAGCCGCCTTTTAGCACATATATATATATATATATATATTTTTCTCTTTTTCAGTGAATAGACAGCATGCAGCAGGAGCCACCGTCACCAGCTGATGATGAGTTGTCGATGACTCAGGCTGCAGTCTCCGAGCCACCTTCGCCACCACCACATGATTCGACATGCCAACTGTGAGCCCTGCCCTCACCCTCTTCACCTTTACCGGCAGCACCCAGCACAGACCACAGATTACAAACCGCATCACCAAACAGCGAAGCCATCGAACACCACCACCAAACGCCACCACCAAAAACCACCACAAAGACCCACCAAACAGTGAAGCCAAGCAGGCATGCCACACAAAAGTCTCTTGCAAGACCTTGTGAACCCAAATCGCGAGTTGTGCGCCGACCTCAGAAGAAGCCGGAGAGAAGAAATATAGTTGAGGAGAATTGAGATGGAAATTCTCTATCAACAGCCGCCGAGAAACAGTTGATAGATGCACTCTTCAAATGCCTGGAGAAATAAAGTATGGTCATATTCAATTCAATTCCATTTATTTCCCAGAACATTCTTGCTGGCTGCCTGGACTAAAAGCTGTAGGTATACAGCTTGACGAGGCCCAGGCAGCCGTTACAAGAAGCAGCGGCAGACTCAGTTCAGAATCGTTACATGCACAGAAAAAAAACGAGCAGATACACTTGAAAATGTTTACATACACAAAATAAAAAAGCGAACACATAGTCAGGTTGCAGTTTTCACAAAAACAGGACAGTCAAAAAGCACAAAATCATTATCATTAAAAATACAAAAATGCAAAAATCAAATTTGCAAAAACATACAAGGGAACAGCTGTACTTGGGCACGAAGAAGTCAGGAATTTTTTCTGAAGGAATAATCCACGCAATGCTTCCATAGTACGGTTATATATATCTTTATATCCATTTAAAATTATTAGAATTATTAGGGGAAACTATTAGGGGAATCACCCAAGGTGGAGTAGAACTGTAATAACGAAGTAATTACTCATTGGTATCCCGCAATGCCGTATGACTGCGCTTGGGTGGATGCCAATGAGTAATTACTCCCTTATTACAATCCTACTCCACCTTGGGGGATTCCTCACTGGCATCCACCCAATGCCATATGGCTGCACTTGGGTGGATGCCAATGAGTAATTACTCCCTTATTACAATCCTACTCCACCTTGGGGGATTCCTCACTGGCATCCACCCAATGCCATATGGCTGCACTTGGGTGGATGCCAATGAGTAATTACTCCCTTATTACAGTCCTACTCCACCTTGGGGGATTCCTCACTGGCATCCACCCAATGCCATATGGCTGCACTTGGGTGGATGCCAATGAGTAATTACTCCCTTATTACAATCCTACTCCACCTTGGGGGATTCCTCACGGGCATCCACCCAATGCCATATGGCTGCACTTGGGTGGATGCCAATGAGTAATTACTCCCTTATTACAATCCTACTCCACCTTGGGGGATTCCTCACTGGCATCCACCCAATGCCATATGGCTGCACTTGGGTGGATGCCAATGAGTAATTACTTCCTTATTAGAAATAAAGTATGTTCTTGAGCTCCTCATGGGTCACTAAATTTACTGGGCCCGCTTCCAGAAATACTCTGCAAGTCTAGCCCTCACGTCCTGGCCGTCTCCAGTACATGCATCACTGTTGTGAGACGGCTGCGGGTACAGTGCATTGAGTCTGTGCAGGTCATGTACCCACTGCTCGTCCAAGTTGTTTCGAAAGGCTTCGCAGATGTTGTGCAAAGTACAGGACGCCTTAATGACCTGCTTTGCATTTGACGGTTTACACTCCATTTTCTTCATAACGAACCTGAAGCGTGCCTTCACTCGCCCAAATGTATTTTCCACAATTATCCTCAACCTGGATAGGTTATAGTTGAAGAGAGATTGTTTTGAACAGCATGGGGCATTTGAAAACGGCTTCAGCAAATGCTATGTGAGTGGAAAGGCTTGGTCACACAGAATAATTGGTGCAACAGGTGTCCCTTCATTGACGGAGACTGTAGAATAGAAGCGGTCACTGTCCACAATTTTCTACAGCTTGGACCGCCCATACACATGGGCGTCATGGTATCTGCCTGGACTTCCCACGCTCAAGCAGAGGAACCAATACTGGTGATCGACAATCGCCAGCAGTATGATGCTGTGCCTGCATGTAAGAAGTGTTTATCAGCATGGTGCAGAAACTGTCCGAAGTGAATTAAAAAGTTTTGATCAGTTTGTCAACATCAAGTTTAGAAATACTGAGAACAGGAGTGTATATACAGAAATATTTGGGTTTACAGCGGTTTCCTCCTAGGCAATGTATTTTACTACCTGAAAAATAATGAATGATGCTTCTCCTGTCGACGCTTTCTTTTGTGAGCGAAATGTCCACCTCAAGCAACTAGTATTTCACTTTGGGTTGGTAGGTCTATCGAAAATGGTTACTGCATTACTTTGAAGGAGAAAAAGGCACAAATGCTAGCTTTTATCAGGCAAAACAAAAAAAAATGAGGATGTGTGTTCTATTTATCATGCGCAGAAAAAAAATGCTCATCTGTCAGTGAAAGAGCTGATACAGCATTATGCATTTGAGTAGACATACTGCATATGACTCTGTATGAAAATTGACATTTTTTTAAAAGGAAACCTTAAAGAGGCTGTAAAGGAGGCTCTAATAAAGTTACGGCATGCATGGGATGTTGAAGCACACCACTTCACAAAAAGTGTCCAGCAAGGATTTTTTAAATTCGCTTTGTAGAAGCTGAGTTACCTGTAGTTAAAATTTGAATTTCAGCGTCTTCGCGCCTTTCTCTCTCCTCTCGTCACTTTTTGTACGCTGGAAGGTAGGCGCTCCTTCGCCGACTCCCCTCTGGGAGCGCAGCTTCCCGATCAGCCGGAGATAAGAGGCTTATTAGCCGCAGCACCGGTAGCTGCCTGAAGTCTGAAAGAATCTATCCAATGGCCACCTCTCACCTCGTCCACGCAGATGCGGGGGACGGAGAAGGGCGCGAGCATGAAAAAGTCGCCGGGAAGGGCTCGCCAACTTTGACGCGTGATTGTGGGTCGTCTGCTGCGTGTAGAAGAGTATTATTTGGCTCTGGTTTTCATGGCAACACAGTGCAGTGATTAAGTGAGTTAATGTGCTCTCCTCGGAAGGCGTTTCAGAGCCCCTTTAATGTCATGGTACCTTATAAACAAGAATTTTTTGGTTAATGCCGTTTTCAATCATCTACTGTTTTCTCCCTGCACTGCTATTAATAAATTGAAAGGTAATATAAAAGAACGTAGCAGTCCTTATGGTTGTAATAGTCTGCTGCATCTTTCTTGGGCGGTGATATGGCGAAGTGGCACCCGTATAGCGCGCCGATGGCCTGCGGAAAACCAGTGACGGCGTAGCACTACCGCATGTGCTCGGCCATCTGCCGTGGCATGTGCAGCCAGGTGCTATCAAGGTTATTGACGACTGCTTGACAGAATTCTCTGAATACAGTATTCACAGTGGACCGGCCAATGCCAAAAAGATGTGCAATTGTCCTGCCCTCAGCGCTGAAACACCGGCGGCAAAATACAACGGCAACACGTTTCTCCACAGTAATGGGCTTGCGCATGTTCGTGACCTGGCGCTGCAAGACTGACTGCAGCGATTCCACCACGTACCTGAACATGGCAGGGCTCACGCGGAAGGCCTGTTTAAAATGATGGTCACCCAGGTTAGGCAGAGGGTCCTCAAACCAGTTTTCATTTCTTGGAAATGCCCACCTTTCTCGGATAATTCCTGACGATTTAGAAGCGCAAACAGCGGCCGACGTAAAAGTAATGGCCAGCAGACGCTGTTCCAAATCCCTCGTAGTCTTCGCGGATTCACCAATAGCAAGCCTCACTCGCTTCAGCCGGTTCCGACGTTTAATTTTCAGTAGCTGGAGAACAATTAATGCTCTCTTGAACTGCTCATCATTCATCACGGTCACAATTTCGCCAACACTTCCACAGCTCGCCATATTGCTGACTACGGGAGGTATCACAAGCGGCTTTCAGCCTGTCTTGCTTTGGATGGTTAAGCGGCTCTGTCATGAACTATTGCTGACCTTTAGCATTCTAATATATTCTTTAATAGCCTGTCAATTTTAAGCAATATATTGCTAACAATAAACAGAGCATGCGTAAAGAAAAAGCATAATTTGTAACGTTTTGTTATCATCTTAGTTTGCCGATGAACATCGCCATCAATTGCAAATATCAGTGAAACCGCATTCCCTAGGGCCGTGTAGACAGGAAACGTCAGATCGCAATGACATTCACTTTGCCTGTCATTTCTTGCGAATGACATTACACGCGCCGTGTGACAAGGGTATAAGTCTGATCATGTCTTACACTTCATCACCCGAGTGACTTACTAAGCCATTGTCATCAGCGAATCGCAGATTATTTAGGCATTCTCCATTAACTCTTATCCGCAACTGCCTTTGAGCACTGGTTAACACTCGTGAATGCGCGCCTCGTTTTCCAGCACTCAATATCTTCGCAGTGGTGCCATTCATATGTTTACAAAGCACTGCCTACCGGGAACATACTGACACCGAAACCTGCGTCAAAGCTCCATGCGTAAATAAATACATGGCAAACGTTGGCATGTCGCGATTCCTCGAACCCGGCATAAAATGGGCTAACGACAATGGTACTTTTTCGGAAGGCTTGTAGAATTATGAAAGACCTTTTAGTTTGAGTTTTATAGCATTTCAGGTTCCCTGATTATTAGCCGCGGTTCTGAGGTAAACAAGTATTATTCATATGAGTAAGAAACCAAAGCAAAAAGCTGACCGGCGTGGTTCGGAGTCCACGTCTGATGAAAAACTGGGTGCTGCACTTGCATCTCGTGCAGCTCTCAGAAGCAGCCTTTCTCAAGGGCTCCCTTCGGATGAACCGCGGTATTACGGCAGTCCCTGGTTCGTAGACGATGGAATAAAACAATAAAACCTTGTCTGGCGCTAGCGCTTAACCCACTGAACCCTAGGCTTGTTTCCGTGTCGTTGTGGACTATAAGCAACCCGAAGAGTCTTTTAGTGCTGGTACTACCCATCGGACTTTATCTATAACTTCAAAGTAATTTTTGAAGCAATTTGCCAAGCTTTGCTAAATGAGGTTTTATACGAGGCATTGGTCGCTCACCTGCCTGGGACGTATTCACATTTTTCCGCCATTAGTATTTGGGCAAGAATTGAACACCTCTCTTTTTGAGCTCGAAAAATATTCCCCGAGTTTTACCCCCAAATTCTGGAAAAAATAAACCGAAAAACGAAGAGCCCCGAATACACGTTGCTATATAGGCTTGAGTGCAAGGACTTCAGCTCAACGGCTGGCTTTTCTTTTATTTTTTCGTTGTTCACGGTACGATACTGCTGTTTTTTGGAATTTCATTTTGTTTATATTTATGCCATACAATCTCCGGGACACTCATCATTCAAGTCTGCATGCCTTGGCCACCTCCTCTGCTAGCCAAGTGCCGGCTGGCTTCCTGCGAGAAGCGCACCACCAAGGCACATGAAGCTCATTTCTTTCGCACGAAGCCTTCCGGGATCTGTTGACTTTCACACGTTTCAAGTAGGCACCTTCGTGCGCAGACGACAGGTAAGCAGAGATATATTCACACGTCACCTGATCTCGGTCTTCAAATTTCATCGCTAATTTTGTGTATGAGGAGCGCCACTTCGGCGAATTATCCTGTGGAGCACATTTTTACTATGTCGTTGGGCACAAGTTAAAGGTTAACGGGGTGCAGACACAAAGTTTTAAGGTGTCCGTTTTTTCGCCCCAAAGGAGGTCTAGGGGCCTAATGATCACGAAAATGAGCCCAGAACATCATTGCGCAGCGTGAACAATGAATTAAACACGATTTTGTACCGGCAGTTTCGGTCTCGGTCGGCGCCAGTTCTCACGGTTGAGCGGCTGACCTGGACTATCACATTTGTGATGACGTTGCCTTTGCGGGCAAGCACTGGCTGTTCCTGTGAACAAGTGTGCCCGGTGACGTCACAATAATTGGGGCAAGTGCACCTTGGCGTCAAAAGATGCGGGTGGGAATGCCAAGCGGCTCCTTCGACATCATTCAAAATACCATTAAACTACTTGTATGTTCCGCTCAATGCCTGCAACTGAAACTTGCTAGAAGGCACCGCGTTACGCCTATAAAGCAAATCATGCCGTTTTCTTGCGTTCGAAAGTTTTTGTCTGCGCCCCTTCAAAAGGCGGAAATTTGGTGCTAAAGTGTAACTTTGGGGCACTGTACGAGTATGAATTCTGAGTTCCCAAATTGCGTTCTCAGCATTTGCGAGTGTGAACACAGCAGTTGACATTCTCATTATTTTTGAACATGAATTACATTTCAGGCTGGTGTGCTTTGAATGCTTTGCATAGCTTGCATTAAAATTAATGCTGTGCTTAGAATTGACTGTTGTAGAATAATTTTATTTCTTTAAAGAATACAAGTTCGTTACTAAAAAAATTATTCAATACTAAACAATAAAAGCCGGAAAATCAAGCGTCGCTTACGCAGCAGATTGGTAGGATTCGTCAGATAAGCCGGGGCTTAATCTTCAAATTCAAATTCAAATATTTATTCCAACATTACACCATACAGATATAATGTCGAGGATGGCAGGCAAAAAGCCTCCTGGAGGCTTGACCGGTCCTGCATCCTGGTGTACACTTGGCAGAGCAGCGGTGGCAGTCAGCTCATCAGAACACAAGAAGTGAATAAAGAAAGCCCAAAACAAAACATAGAAACATTCACAAATATGTATGAAGGAGAGACAGAGGTATTAAAGAAATAATAAAGACAAAAATATATTACATTTTATGCAGTATAGGAGCGCATGAAGGCTTTAAAGTTTGACGGGTTCATGCTTAGAATGTCGATACCCATTTCAATTAGGGAATTCAACAACCTTGGTAAATTATTCTCAAGCATCTGTTTGCTATAATTAGTCCTGTATCTCAAAACATTCCATATTTCTGTGCGGCGTGTAGTGTAGGCAGGTACATTCTGATGCAGGTTCGCGATTTTCACTAACGTAAAATTATGTTTCCTGCTGCTATAGTAAAAATCCCGCAGAAGTCTGTATGTGTAAATGTCGTGAATCTTTCTTATATTATACTTCTCGAAGAGTGGTTCAGTGTGTTCCGTAAAGGATACATTGGCAATAATACGTAGAGCCCTTTTCTGCATGATTAATATATTATTAAGATTTGATTGTGTCGTTTTACCCCATACTAAATGACCATAATTAATGTGCGAGGCAAACAAGGCATTATACAAAAGTATTTTAACAAAAGTAGGAAAAATGTGTCGATTGCGACTTAGCATACCAACCGTACTGCTTAGCTTCTTGAGGACTGAATCTGCATGCTCGTCCCATTGTAGGCTGCTGGAGAAGGTTACACCAAGAATTTTAATTGAGTTAACAACCTCAATTTGCATAGACTGCAAATTGCAAATTGCATAGACTGCAAATCCTCTGGCCGTAGATAAGCTGATCCTACGGATGTCCCTTTTACTCCTGGACAAAATAAGAACAGCGATTCCCTCTAACCGTCTTGTTGCCTCACATCGAGCGCGCCTAATTACATCGCGCATGTATATTCAAAGAATGCCTTATTAGTACGCCCGCGTCCAGTCATGTTTCGGAAAGGGGCCCCCTACTACCATCTGAAGACACGCAGACAAGCGCACCGGTATCTCGTGAAGTACGAGCCAGTGTGAAAGCAAATGCTCGAGACATGTAGCAAATCTGTCCTGAAATTGATAAGTTTGCGTGGCAGCACTCACCATTTCTTTATCGCGTGCCATGAAACCGACCGGCCTCAAGAAGAGGCAATCATCGGCTGCCGTTTTGGGAACAAGGAAGGCACCAAGGAAGGTTGAGATGCTTTAAGGAGCACTTCCCTTTGATGGTAATACAACAGGGAGATAGTCACGAAAGAGTACTAGGCTTCTCTCTGAATCGCGCCGAGGCTGAAATAAACAAAAAGAGGCAAACGATAACTACAAGCAATGTTTATGAACAAGGGGTTGTTTGTGAATGCCTAGGATGTCTTTCTAACTGCTGGTGTCTATACGCTACTTGAGAAAATCAGTTTCTTGGGAGTGCAACTTTTCTACACACTGGCAGTCGTGAACGGTTTGGCAAGGACGTTCATAAGTAAATGCTGTCCGGCCGCCGAACCACCGGGCGGGATGGTGAACATTTCCGCCTTCAAGGTTTGATGTTGTCGTCGAATTTTCGGGTAACATGTGCGCCAACTCGAAAATAGGCACGAAGTTAGATGGGAAGCTACAATAATTATTAATACTGTAAGAGACGACAGAACCCAATACCAACCTCTCATTTTGCCCCTATTCTTTTTTTGTTTCTTTAATGCGGAGAAATCGTACTTCTTGGGGTAACACTGAATATTAGCGACCCGGCCTGCTCATTTGAGTTTCAAGGCTAGAACTCGCGTGCTGTCCTTATAATTTGTGTTGTGTTTTTCTAGCTCCGTTTTCAATATCTCTGATAAATCTACAAAATTTAAGTACTCGTAGAACCATTAAAGAAACCCAGGTGGTCGAAATTTAACCGGAGCCCTGCACCACGGGTGTATGCGTGTCTTGTTTCTTCACTTCCTCCTTTCCTCTCAGCGTGGTTATTACGTCCACCTAGAAATGATAAAATCTTTTTCTTTCCAGAAAACTGATATTTATTCCCATTTCAAAGCACCATGAATTACAATGGTGCCTGTTTGAACTGAATCAAGGCAACGCTTTTGCGGAAGAGGCAGTTGGCTCGTAGAGGTACGTACAAACAGCTATTTCGGCAAAGCGACCTAGGTTCCTGCGTAAATAGCTTATAATTAAATTTCTTATTTCTGCGTGACATTAAGCACGAGTAATGCCATTCTGAGCATAATGTTTTCATAATATCATTTCAGTTTTCTCATAATAGTCATTTCAGAAAGAAAGAAAGAAAGGAAGCAAGAAAGAAAGAAGGAAAGAACGAGGGAAGGAAAGGACGAAAGAAAGAAAGAAAAAAGAGAAGGAAGAAAGAAAAAAAAGGAAAAGGAAAGGAAGAAAGAAAGGATGGAAGAAAGGCAGAGAAACCTAAAGAAAGATAGAGAGAAACAAACAAAGAAGCAAAGAAAGATAGAAAGGAAGAAAGAAAGCTGGAGCGTATATTTGGATCCCTTTGTGACAAGGACTCAAGGCAAGGACAAAGACTCAATGTGACAAGGACTACGACAAGCTACGACGTAAGCTCTGTCAGCGTCCCAAACTCCTTATGCATATCAGATTTTTGACAGCCCTCATTAGATACAGTGGGGATTATTGCAGGTATCGCCCTATCTGGCAATAAACGATCCACGCCGTGCGTGAGTCGAGATGAGTTAAGAACTCGGCACAGCGGCTTCCTTGAAACACGTCGTTAAACTTTCCATTTTATAAGAGCTACCGAAACTAAATAAAACCTAGCAAGCGCCGGTTTTCTTTCCCGTTCCTAAACTTTTTGCCTCCTGAACATATTATCAGAAAATATTTTAAGAGGCGCCGAGAATTTTTTCCCGCCTGTTCAAAATGAAACCAAACGCATATTAAAGGGCCGCGAGTGATGTGCCGGCGGCACTGAGACCATGCTTTACACAGTAACGTTAACTGGTCGGCACCGCATTGCGTCCTAGCAAAATTACACAGGACATCCACACTGTTGAGCACAGACACTATCCGGAACCCAGATAAACAACCTCTGATGTAGCACCAGATTCGGGACCGCTCGTGCTGCCTTGAATAATCACAGCTGCCTGTAAAGCGTGCACCGTTGCCGTAAAAGTAGGTTTGCGGGTAAGCCACTCACCGAGAAGGCGAAAATTTGTGCAAAACTGGTGCTCACTCTGTTACCCGAATAGACTGTCGGAAAAGAACAGCACTTTGTATTTCTTGTACATATCAAGCTTTAAGGGCCTCACAGTGCCACGCTAACCACATTAGTCATTCTTATTTGTAATCCATTGGATCGAAGTCTTCGTTGTCCAGCAAAAACGTAGTGTCGGGGCCAGCGCGCTTTCCGAATCCCCTCGCCGTCGAATCTTCATGTTACGAAAGCCTTCCTTGATTCTATGAGAAAGAAGTTTTGGGTGAGCAGTAATATGGAGTCAGAAGTAGCCGAAATTCACAGAATATTCACTCTGTGTCAGCATGCTCCACTGTAACATTTTTCTAGAAGTGCATTCTTAATCCGGGTGACAAAATAAGAGAGTGTGTTATATTCCGTGGCAATGTAGCACCACACGCACTACAACAACTAAAAGCGGAGTCGTTTTATATGGTCAGAAAGTGACATCCACAAAGACGCTTGATAGATTTTATTTGAGAAAGTAAGGACCAGATTTTGTGACGAAACCTATCAAGTCGCAAGTGTTGTATAATGTTGACACATTGGCCGATTGACGTGTACTCTGTGCACAAACCAGTTTGAAAAGTGTGCTATTCCAACCGTCGTTGCGTAGTCTTGGAACTAGCGCAAATATCTGATGTCAAAAAATGTCTGCAACGAATTGAAACTGAATTTTTGTAACGTCGAACCCTACTCAATCGAACTCGAAGGGGATCGCAAAATATTTCGATGTATCCATGCTTCGATATTTAAAAGATGTCAAAAGATAAGCTTATCTACAGACTAGAAGCAAGAGTACATTGCACCCACGCTAGTAAAGCGCTCCTTGCACTGACGCTCTGCTCGCCGGTGCACTGGCAGCGCAACTGCATAACCTGCTTCGCACCTAAGCCGCAGCGGACAGTTGTTTGGAACTGCATATAAGATGTCTAACCCTGTTACCAGTACACAGTTTATAGAATCATCGTTCGGTAAAATGAAGGTGCAGTTGGATTCCGCAACGCCTTCGTCAGCGAAGACATGGTAGCATGCAAGACGAGAGCCGCTGCTAGCCATTAGTTAGGACGGCTTCACCGCGCGGTCGTGAACAGGTGTTGAAAAGGAATACAAGAGACCGAAAGCCACCCTCTACCCCCCCCCCCTCCTTTCACCTCGATACACACTTTCACAGCTGTAAGTAGGCGCCCAAGAACACGCAGCTGACTCATTCCTGCGCCCGAAAAAAAAATTATTGAAGAGCGTCTTTAGGAGAAGCGCCACTTGCAGGGGCGCGGTGCGCCGTTCGATATATGGAGCGACCGGAGAAATTAGAGTTAAATATGATGCGCGACTTTCCTATACCTTTACACGTGATTTTCAAGGAAATAATTTGTCTGTTTGATACAGCCAATAACACTAAATATCCGGATTAGAGATACCCGGGCTCGACTGAACATTTTTTCCTGCATTCTTTTCTCTGAAAGAGAGCATTCGAACCGAACAGAATGCGGTCCGACGTAGCCAAAGTGAAATGCTGTTGAATTAATCGATTGAGCTTGTGGAAAGAAAACTAGCTGAGAATAAACGGCTATTTTACCTTGCCTTTCAAGCTTTTCAGTTTTTCAAATCTAAGAATCATTTCACCTCGGTAATCGATTTGTCGATAACTCTATTCGAACTTCTAGTGAGTTATGTCCCCTGTTTATGTGAATAATCGAGGTCTGTGTGATGTACAAGAATACGAGATGGGCCTTTTTTGTATTATTCTTACCTTTATGATATTCACTAAATCAAATCCACGTTCACTCCTACGAGATTTACAGGTGTCTGACAGAGAAGCATTCTGCATGACATGGCTTTCTTCATTTTCATGACAGAATTCTCGTTAGTTATGCGAGATTCTCACGCAAAACTTTTGCGGATACTTAATCAGTCGTTTCCCGCGTACTCCTAGCGTTTCCTTCCTTCGCTTGCAATGTCTACGTGCTGCCGTCTTTGCGCTCAGCAGAAAGTGCATTCTTGCTTCGCAACAAGGGGTTGTACAAGTTATAAACAAAAACGTAGCATATGGACGGGACGAAGAAGAGTGAAGACAGGACAGTTGCTACACTTGCCACTGAATAGAATGAAATGCGATAATAAACCACTCCCCATCCCAGAGCAACAACACGCATGCGCATATCATAAAACAAGGTAAAAACAGACTGATAACCTTAAAACGTGCGGAAAAAGATAAAAAAGGAGGAAAGAGAAAGAGCGATAGATAATAAAAGGTGCTAATAAAACTCAAGTGCGTTTAAAAACTTCAATTCCTTCTCCATCAGATACACAGATTGGGTGCTAAAGCACGTGCCTTCACTACATTTCGAAATTTCCTGGGCTTCCAAGATTTCCCTAGCCAATTGGGTTTTACCACGCCCTACAATCTTAGTACGATTAAGCAGGGGAAAACAACCATTGCACTTCTTGTAATGCACTGGTACGTGCTCCCCAGTTTGTTGGCGAAGTGAAGAGGCATGTTCACCCAGCCTCACGTTTAGACACCTGCCCGCCTGCCCAACGTACACAGACCCACATCGGAGAGGGAACTGATAAACAATATCGATTGCGCATGAGACGTACGGTTTTCTATGTTTTGTGCCACAACCTGGTTCTCTTCCCCTCTCTAGATCTGCTAAAGCACATAGCATTGCCAGCTTGAGGGGCGTAGAAAACACGGCGTCAACCCCAAATTTCGCTGCCACTCTCCTCAAGTTGTGGGAGAGCCTGTGTACATATGGCATAACCTCAAACTTCCTGTTCTTTTGGTCACCTAGTGTGATATGACGTAACAGGAGCTCTTGTTTTTCTTTTAGCAGTTTCTTTTGAGAGCATCTGCAACTGCCGCAAGAACATCGGCAGGGAAGCCTGCTTCCTTAAGTCTCTCGACCTGAATGTCAAAACTTTTTCCCGCTCTGTGAGGGCATGACTTTAGAAGTGCTGGCCTAAAACTTGTAGCTGCTATGCCTCGCTTTATGAGCTTCGAATGGGAAGAGTCGTAAGGCAGAAGCGCTTTTTTGGATCGAGGTTCGTAAGCCCAGCAAATTTGCCCACCAGTATTAAAATACACGTGAATATCTAAAAACTGAATGGAATCATGAGCTGGTAGTTCAATGGAGAAGTTCAATGAATTCATGAGTCTTTTGAAACGAGTTAGGATCGAGTCTGCTACTAAAACGAAGTCATCTCTCGGAGAAAGTTTGAGGACAACAAGAAAATCATCGACATATCTAAAAATATGCACAATGTGCTCGTCACTCAACTAAGACTGAAGCAACGTCCAAACTTAGCCAGAAAAATTTCACAAAGCACAGGGGCGACATTTGACCCGATACAAATGCCATGTTTCTGAATGTAGAAATCCTGTCTATGGTTAACAATCGTGGAATTTAGGTGCAACCGGCGACAAAATAAGTCGGGGCACGCGACAGGCGACCGGAATCAGATAAAACTGCATCGCCGCGCCATCTGACGTGGCACTTCTGGTGTCGAGGCATCGCAGTGGACGTTCGCCTCCTTTCATGCTCACAGCCCTGTCTTTTTTTCTTGCCTGCAGGGGACTATCTGATTACATCCACCTTTTGGCGTTAGGCGTCGCTTCCTTTATTCCCGACGTCGCGCTTGCACTTCGGCGGGCGCATGGAAAGGGTGAAGCGTTTGCTGCTCGCGTTGCCCTCATGAAACAGACAGCGCATAGCAGCGGAACAAAAAAAAACAAAACACATAAAGGCTCTGAAGGAGGGCACCGAAGCAGCATGAAAATTCATCTATGCAGTGACCGAGCTAGTTTTCACTGGTCCCACTCGAATGCGGCTGTCACGCCATTCCTTTACCTTTTCTCCTCGTCATGTATTCGGACTTCTCATTGGCCAGTGATACCTCTTAAAGGTATAAAAGCGTGTAAGGCCGAACAAAGATACGTCGTCTACCGAAATGGCACCACGTGTTCCGATTGAAGACCGAAGATTAATGGCCAGGCTTTTTGTGGAGGGTGTACCGCAGCGTGAGATATGCCGAAGAACTGGTAGGTCGAAGACGTCGGTGAGCAGGATTATGCGCGCCTTTCGAGATGAGGGAACACTTGCGGATGCGAAGGGGTCTGGCCGTCCAAGAGTCACGAACCATGAGGACGACATATTGATTGTTGCCGCAGCTGTCGTTGACCCTTTCATGAACGCTAAAGAAATTCGCGATGAGCTCTCACTGGATATTTCTGCTGCCACTGTACGCCGCCGTTTGAAAGAAGCTGGGATTTTAAATTGTGCCGCTGCACAAAAGCCTTTCCTGACTCAACGACAGCGCCAGCAACGCCTGAGCTTCGCACAGGAGCATCTGCACTGGACCTTGGATGAATGGCACTATGTTATTTTTTTCGGATGAGTCCACATTTTGCACAAGGTGGGATCAACACAGGCAGGTGTGGCGGCCCTTGAATTCCAGGTACCCACTGCCTTCACATTTTGGTGACATTGGCTAATTTTCTGCTTTTGCATAAGCCGAAAGCTTTTGTGTATCTGATATTTCAGGAATTATCAAAATATTAACATCAGTGTATTTATCTGAAAACCTTAATAAAGAACTAAGTGCACTAGAAGTCAGAGCAATGTGCATCAATAACTTCTTATTAGCACCAGGTCGAATGCACATATTTGAAGGATTTTGCACGATGCAATGATGTATAAGCCAAAAAAACGCATTGAAGACTAATTTACCTTTCGCACAATGACTTTTCTACATCTTTACCTGTCCATTGTGCTTCTTTTACAACTGCAGATACCGCCCTGGCTATACAAAGAGTGTTCTTTCAAGTGGCCGGTGTGCAGTCTTCGTTTGGGGGGCCATGAGCAAAGATGGGCTAGGGCCTCTTGTGCGCATTGATGGGAGGTTCACGGCCTCCTGTTACCGTGCTCTACTACAGGATACCATGCTTCCTTATGAGCTGGATGGGCCCTATCTTGACGGGTGCTTCTTGTTCCAGTAGGACAAAAGCCCCGTGCACATGGCTCGTCAGGTGACAGCCCTTCTCGAAAACCTTGGCGTGCGCACGTTGATGTGGCCTCCGAATGGCGCGGACGCAAATCCCATTGAAAATGTGTGGGCGCGCATGAAGTCGTGCCTGTCCACACGAAACTTGTCCAGAGCAACAGCAGATGTGCTGTGGAACGCCATTCACAAAGAGTGGGAAGTTCTTCGAACTGATCGCGAATATGTAGTCTCATTGTACGACTCGATGCCAATGCGGATGGCGGAAATCATTTCAGCGGACGGTAACTTCACCCGCTACTAAGTCTGTATAATGACCAGGGGACACAAAGGACACATTTAGCGGCGATGCTATTTTTTTTGCTTGACTTCTGCTTTGATTTCATTTTGTTCTCTCACGTCGAACTTATGGCTACGGCGATACCTCCTGGCATTTATTACGTGTCTACTTACTTATTTTATTCTATGTGCAAAGTGACCTGCCTATCCCGTTTCATCTGACGACAATAAATGAAACGATATTTCGGCTCACTCTTCGGTTTGTGTGCGCTCGTTCCTATTTCGACACACCACAGAATGTTTAAACCAAAAAAGAAAAATTGTAGCGGCTGAACGTGCATACACTGGTAACTCGAGCGGAAGCATGGTTCACTCGGTGCATTTATATTGGTAAACTTTCGAGTGGCCCAGGCCAAATTTGGGTGCGACCATCGAACTGAGCTCGGTTAATTATAACTAGATATCAATTTGGCCGACGTCAGTATTCAGGTAACTAGGGCCAAATTTTGGGGGTGGCCCGGGCATACTTTGGTGATGGCCATCGAACTGAGCGCTGTGTTGCCCTTTTCTAAAGTTGAATCGCCGCACACTTATGTTATAGCGTTACTATGACGCAGTTGCTGTTGCCTTGGCACGCACAAAGATCGCAACATCTTCCTCGGGGTTAGCGCCCATCGGAAAAATGCTTTCGCACAAAAATGCAAAGAAGCGGAGTAATCCTGCGTGAGGTACCGGTTTGTCAGCCAGAAACGTTAAGATATGTTATCCGGCCAAAGTATAGGGCAGCACACGCTTCTCCCTCGCCGTGCGCACGCCGAACTGCGAACGTCACGCTGTGAATGAAGAAAGCGATGCCTAACGCTAAAAGGTGGGTGTAATCAGATAGTCCCCTGCAAGCGAGAAAAAAAGACAGGGCTGTGAGCATGAAAGGAGGCGAACGGCCACTGCGATGTCTCGACACCAGAAGTGCCACGTCAGATGGCGCGGCGATGCAGTTTTATCTGATTCTGGTCGCCTGTCGCGTGCCCCGACTTATTTTGTCGCCGGTTGTACATAGACAGGAGTTCTAAAAAAGAATCAATGCTGACACCACAAGAATTCTGATAGGACACCGGTCCCGCCACTTCAATGCACTCCCTCACCGCAATAAACAGTTCGTCGTGCGGCACCGAGTAAAAAAGTTCCTCAATGTCTACAGAAAAAGCCGAATTAGCACCGCACAAATCACATCGCAGGATGTCAACGAACACAGCCGAGCTGGCGACATTGAAAGGGTCCACAGTAGCAAGCCTGCTCAAGTGACCCAGGAGGAACTTGGCTAGTCGAGCTTGCCAGCTGTGTCTCTGTGATGATGGCTCTGAAGGGACAGTCCGGCTTGTGCGTTTTTGCATTGAAAAAACCTTCAAAGCATTGCCCTTGCAGTTGCTCGCTTCCCTCTCCAGCTTGTCCAGCTTACACTCTTGCAGCAACTTCAACGCTCTGGTCCTAGCCTTAGCCGGCTTAAGAAGCGAGCGCCTGAAGTTCTTCGCAATAGCGTTGGCCACCTTTGCTTCTTACATCTCACGAGGAAGAACGACAAAGCCTCCATTTTTATCTGCCAGCATCAAAGTCAAATTTGAATCCCGAAAGTGCCCAACAATACTCTTCACCTGTGTAAGGCTCTTTTTTCCAAGCATGTACGCCTTGTCAATTGTGTCAACACCCTCCGAAATGCAATGTGCTCTCTCCTCACGGCTCGCCTTGTCGGCAATTCTGTGAACTGAAGCAAGGATTTCATGCTTGGGAACAGTTACCTCAAGGCCAAACTTGGGGCCTTTTTCTAGAACCAGCTGAACTTCGCTTGGTACAGAACTAGCCCCCAAGGACGTAACTGGAACCTTGCCTACCTGCTTCTTGGACTTCTTCGGAAGGTCTTGAAGTTGTTCTGCCACAACCACTCCGTCAATTTGGTGTTTTGCCTTGAAAGTCTCGGAGCATCTTGAAGCCTGCCAAACCACCTCCTCGCGAGTTCAGGCACAGCAACCGCAGCCAGTCCTGAAGACCTACTTGTCTCCAACACTCTGATTTTATAATTTTTGCTATCCGCTTCCAGTGGCCTGTGGAAGGACCAACCACACCGAACATGCCGGCGACATCAGGAGGACACCAGTGTTTCCGTAGGCAGTAATTGAAGAGTAGAGCTCGGCACGACGTGGTTGCAATAAGGGTTGCACATAGCGCACATTGCTCATTGATGGGACGAGAACAAATATCAGAGCCCAATGAAGAAGAAATGAAATTTAACAGAGTATACTGACAAGCCAGTTGGTCAGACATATTATAAACAAAAACTAGCATATGGACGGGACGAAGACCGGACGGTTGCTACACTTACAACTGAATAGAATGAAATGCGATAGTAAACCACTCCCCATCCCAGAGCAACAACACGCATGCGCATAACATAAAAAAAGGTAAAAACAAACTGATAATCTTAAAACGCGTGAAAAGATAAAAAAAGGAGAAAAGAGAAAGAGCGATAGATAATAAAAGGTGCTAAGAAAACTCAAGTGCTCTTCCCATTCGAAGCTCATAAAGCGAGGCATAGCAGCTACATGTATTAGGTCAGCACTTCTAAAGTCATCCCCTCATACACTGGGAAAAAGTTTTGACATTCAGGTCGAGAGACCTAAGGAAGCAGGCTTCCCTGCCGATATTCTTGTGGCAGTTGCAGATGCTCTCAGAAACTGCTAAAAGAAAAACAAGAGCTCCTGTTAAGTCATATCACACCGGGTGACCAAAAGAATAGGAAGTTTGAGGTTATGCCATATGTACCCAGGCTCTCCCACAACTTGAAGAGAGTGGCAGCGAAATTTGGGGTTGACGTGTTTTCTACGCCCCTCAAGCTGGCAATGCTATGTGCTTTAGCAGATCGAGAGAGGGAAAGAGAACCAGGTTGTGGCACAAAACATAGAAAACCGTACTTATCATGCGCAACAGATATTGTTTATCAGTTACCTCTCCGATGTGGGTCTGTGTACGTTGGGCAGACGGGCAGGTGTCTAAATGTGAGGCTGGGTGAACATGCCTCTTCACTTCGCCAACAAACTGGGGAAAACGTACCAGTGCATTGCAAGAAGTGCAATGGTTGTTTTCCCCTGCTTAATCGTACTAAGATTATAGGGCGTGGTAAAACCCAATTGGCTAGAGAAATCTTGGAAGCCCAAGAAATTTCGAAATGTAGTGAAGACACGTGCATTAGCACCCCATCTGTATATCTGATGGAGAAGGAATTGAAGTTTTTAAAAGGCACTTGAGTTTTCTTAGCACCTTTTATTATCTATCGCTCTTTCTCTTTTCTCCTTTTTTATCTTTTTCCACACGTTTTAAGATTATCAGTTCGTTTTTACCTTGTTTTATGTTATGCACATGCGTGTTGTTGCTCTGGGGTGGGGAGTGGTTTACTATCGCATTTCATTCTATTCAGTTGTAAGTGTAGCAACCGTCCTGTCTTCGCCCTTCTTCGTCCCGTCCATATGCTACGTTTTTGTTTAATATTTCTGACCAACTGGCCCCTCAGTATACTCTGTTGTACCGGTTTACAGTGATGCCGTAGGTGTCCCTGTAAACACTGAGTGAACACAAATAAAGCGAATGGCAGTTGGATTTCCTGCACATTCTCTGTTCCGCCTCAAGCACATGTCGCATGAACGCCAACTTGCTACACATCAATTCTTGTTGTGGGGTTGGTGCAGAACTGGCATAACATGTCCGCCCCGAGGGCTAGCTGTATCGGTCCTCACCGCTTGTCACAGCTCAGTGGCCGGCTGAGACATTTTTGGCTCGCATGTGCGCCGATAGAGTATAGCGCTAGGTTGCAGTCGGAGGCCGTTGGGACCGATACTCATATAAGACTCCGGTGCTCCGAGTAGTGTCCACCGCTTTTCCGCCGCCTTAACGCAACACGGGGCGGCAGGCTACGGACGCCATCGGAACAGCCATGAACGGTTGTGGCTGCAGAAATTCAATCAGTATGAAAGAAGGCCTCACAAAAATGAGCGCTCTCGAAGCACAATGGCTGGCTGTTGGAATCTGGTCGGGAGCTAAAAGACAAGTAGGCGAGCGAGCTTGGCTGTATGCAGGGCGCTCCAATCTCGGCATCCTCGACTCCAGCTTCTGCTCATTTCGCCTCACAGGACCCGGGAGGACAGAGGCCGAAGAGTCGTCTTGGTGGGCCTGGTTACGCCTTAAGAGATGCACAGGCCGGGGAATGAACCCTCTAGGCGACGTCATTGTGTCACGTGATCTGTGGTAAGATAATTACATAGCCAAAAATAACGTGACATGCTGACGCTATCTACAGCGTCCGTCCACGTGTCTTGCAGCCTTGGCCCACATATGCAGCGTGTTTTCTGGCAGTAGAGCGTTTTTTTCGGTTGAGACATATTGCAATTTCCAGGTCATTCCGCTCTGAGACCTTCCTCCGTGCTGTAGCAACAATAGTAAGTGATTTTCTAGCCGATCTCCGTTTTTTTTTCAGTTTTAAAAGGAGTCTGTTACAGAGAAGTACTCGTGCTGAGGGGAGTTCGCGAATACTACGCTCATTTTCGGCTACTCGGTGAGGCTTCATTAGTAGGCTTAATTTATAGCTCCGTTAGTAGTTTCTCTTTGCAGCTGAGGTTTTGCAGAGACTAGAGCATTGTGACCTGTCCTCGTCGTCCCTGCCACAGGTGGAACAGGAGACCGAGGCGCTCTCCAAAGCCTACGTGTTCAGCATCATGCCGGACATGAGCACCGTAGTCCAAGCAGCGAGCGACGTTCCTTCTTGTCCTGGCCGCCAACACCGCTGCGACGAACCAAGCACGAAGAAGAGACGCCGTGGTGAGTGAGAGCAGTGCGCCACTGGCGCTGTCCGGTGGACTCCTGCCGGCCATTTAAAATCCCATTTAGGCAGTGTTACCGACCATACACATATCCGCATCAAGTCTCCAAGGTGAGCAACATGTAGTCTTTGAACCAATATAGGTAAGGGACGCCGGCAGAACGGATTCGTTACCATGAAAACAGGATGGTAAAACCCCTCAGCTTAGGTCCCGTTATGAAAACGATGTGTGCCTCGAACAGTACCCGTAGCGGTCCCTTTATGTAGACGCGGAAAGCTTCCAAGTTCTGCCGGTAGTAACGGCTAGCGGCTGCTCGAATTAGATAGCTTTAGAACAGCGGAGACGTATCAGCGTGGGCGTACACCGGAATATCGAATGTCTACTGTGCACTTGCACCCGCAGATGCTCTCCCGACCTAACCACATAGCCACAACTTCCCGTGCATAACATGCAGCTGGTAATCCGGTTTACCGGATTGCCTGTAACCTGGTGAGCCCTTTACTCCCCCGGAAGCACAGGTACACGCAATCCTAGAACTATACTGACGATTCCCGCTCTGATGCTCGTCAAAGTGCGCGCATGGGTGTGTGTGTGTTTGCACTTGAGCAGTTAGTGCTCGATCCCTCGCGAAATTAGTGGCTGTGCACAGCAAACCTGGCCCACAGATAGGGGATGCAGCAGTCAATGTCTGTGTCCTTCACTGAGAATCAGTGAAAAGAGCAAATGTTTACGGTTGTGGGGTTGTATATAATAATAATAATAATAATAATAATAATAATAATAATAATAATAATAAACACCTTTATTTTCAGACAGCACATTTACAATTCTTGGGACAAGTCTCGCCAAGCCATAAAGGTTTGTCGGGCAGTACTCGGCAGTCGGTGAATGACATATGAAAAACAGGTGTGACAAGCAAGCAAACAATGATAAACCTTAATATGAAAAGCAAACAAGAAAAAGAAAACAGATTAAATAACCGACATATGGGTTTTTAAGAAGTTCCTTAATTGTGACAGCGAAGAAACTGAAAAGATCGAATCAGGCAAATAATTAAAAATTTTGGGTATGTAATAATTACGAGTGAAGTGGCCATAATGAATGTAGCAGCGAGGTGCCATAAAAAGGGGGTGATGTCGAAAAGAACGAACAGGAATGAAAGGAACCAAAAATTCGCTCTCCCAAAAGTGAGCACGAATAACTACATGATGGAAGAGGTCATCAAAAGAGGGCAGCTGTAAAAGCGAAAACAAATTGCAGTCAGGTGAAGCATTCATGTTGTATGCCACGGATCGAAGGATGTTTCTTAGTATGGCATTTAATTTCATTCGCCAAGTTTTTGAGCAATGATAATATACAGTGACTCCATATCTGAGGATACCATAAATAAGAGCATGCGCAACAAGCATGCGAGTCTGAAAAGGTAATAAACATCGAACATTGTATAGTACACATGATAAACCACGAAGCTTGTTACATACTACAGTAAGGTGACTGTTCCAAGACATATCTGTCAAAAAGTATACCAAGGTACTGAACACTATTTGAAAAATTAATAGGAATGCAACAACAATTAAGACAATGCGAATAATGTATGAACAATGGTTCAACAGACGAAATCTTTTTATGAGGATTATGAAACCAAATGAGTTTAGTTCTTGTTGATTAATTGAAATTGAATTATTTAAAAACCAGTCCATAACATGCACCACATCTGTTCTAAGAGCCTCCATGACCAGAAGCAACGAAACATTTGTTGACAACAATAACGTGTCATCGGCGTATTGAAAAACATAACATTCTGTCACAGCATTTGATAAATCATTTACAAATAAATTGAAAAGCAAAGGCGATAAAACAGAGCCCTGTGGAACACCTGCCGACAGAAATGATTCAGAACTTCGATGCCCGCTGATTTCAACAACTTGAGCCCGATTAGAAAAATAGACTTTCAGCAAATTATTAAAATGACCCCTAAACCCAATGACATCAAGTTTCTCAAGCAGTAGGTCATGCCGAACACAATCGAAAGCTTTGCTAGCGTCCAAAAACAGACCACATGCGAATTGGTTATTATCAAAACATGAGTAAATAATATCAGTGAAAGTTTCTAACAACAAAACAGTTCCTTTACCTTCAATGAAACCAAACTGTGCCTCTGACAGGATATAATTCGTGAAAACAAAACTGTACATAACTTGGAATAGGTGCTTTTCAAGAATCTGCGCAATCGCAGGTAGAATTGAAATAGGCCTGTAATTTTCAATATCTTTTAAAGAACCACTTTTATGTAATGGTTTAACTATGGCAACTTTTAAATTGTGTGGAATGAAGCACTCAGTAATGAAACCGTTCAACATCAAAAGAAGTACCGACTGCAAATTCGTAAAATTCTGTTGGAGGACACTCATTCTTATACTGTCAATACCTTCAGCTTTCTTCAAATTGAAGCTAAAGATTATGCTATGAAGGTCCTGGGGTGTAATAGTCGGGAGAAAAGCTGAAGAAGCTGTGCAATACAAAGACCGTGGAACCTCATAGTGGGATAAAGGAAACTTCCTGGAAACCTGAGAGAAAAATGCATTAAACTCAGAGGCCGCAGAGGGCAAATCTTTGAAGGATTTGGCAAATGAATCGCTAATGGATTGTTTCGGGTTTCGTCCAAAAAGGCAATTGATAGTTGACCAAGTTTTACGTGAAGAGTTTTGGTTGTTACGAAAAGCCGAATTGAAATAGTTACGTTTCGAAGCTCGAATCATGGCAGTGACTTTATTTCTAAGCAACCTGAAATTATCTTTGAGGAGTGTGTTTTTGGGACTATGCTTGCAACGTGTCCAAAGGGCGTCTTTTTCTGCAATGGCCTTCAGAATGTCACTTGTTAACCAAGGAAGGTTTGGGTTGCGTTTTTTGATCACTTTGACCTTTTGTGATGAGGCTATTATAGAACTGACAACATGCACAAACCTGTCATACACGTTAAAAGAATTAACTTCCTCGAGGAAAGAGACCCAGTTAAAATTGGCTATAAGGTTATCAAATGTGGCAGTGTCTGTATATGAAATTCGCTCCTTATTGGGGTATGATTTATTTAAAGAAGGAAAAAGAATATGAGAACCTACAAAGTAATGATCTGAAAGTTTATATGTAATTACCGAAGAGAAAGATTGGGCAAACGGAGCTCTTATATTGATGTGATCAATACAAGAAGCTACGAAATGATGTCCCAGGTACTCTTCTCTTGTGTAGTCTTTTATCGCTGGTTCAATACCATGTTTTGCCAAGATATTTAGGTACTCGCAAACATATGAACGTGCTGGTGACAAGGTGTCAATATTGAAGTCTCCTATGAGGCATATAGAATAATTTGGCAATAGGGAGCCCAAAAAATTGTCGAGCTCAGAAAGAAATTCTTTCACATTTTGGGAAGGAGGCCTGTAAAATCTTAGTAGAGTAACCTCCGAACTTACGAATGGTATCTGCAATGCAACGCACTCAGCAAAGCAGAATTTGGATTGTAAAGGGTAGGCATTCCATTTGCTGTGAACAAAAACAAGAATTCCACCGCCTGGCCGACTTGAGCGTGTGAAAGAGAAACTAGAGTAGCTGGGTAACGAAAAAGAGGAGAGAAGTGTGGAAGGGATGTTAATTTCGATAAGTACAAATGCATCAATAGTATTTTTAGTGTTGTCAACAACAGCCAAAAATTCATTACAATGTTTTCGCAAGCTACGTATGTTTACATAAAGTACACTGAACGAGTCCTCCTTTGGCGAGACTAAGTTACAAAATTCATCAATATTGGCGCAATGGGAAAAGGTAGAGTTCATGATTCAAACTAGTTTATCTAAATCGGTAGAATCATGGATTCGAAAAATAGAAGAGACTTCGGTCTTCCTAGCAAAAATTTTCCCATGTTTGACCCAAACAAATTTAAAATTATTTGCCTTGCCTTTCTGCTTAGCCTCCCAAAGTAGTTTCCTGTTTGATGTGGTGAGGTTGTCGTTAAAGTATATTTCAGATAGCTCCCCTTTTTCCACTAGGGGCATGATCTGGCTTCGATGACTCATTCATATTTCTTTCGCAGCGACAGAAGTGAATCTCACCCGCAGAATTGGTTTTTTGTCTTTTTTCTGCGGGAGACAATGAGCTGCTTCAATATCTGAGTAAGTTAGCAGAGAAGCTGAAAGTTGAGCCAAGTTTTTTAGTGCGTCAGACACCTGCTCACCTTGCTTAAGAGAGAACCCCTGTATTTCTAAGTTCTGCAGCCTGCTATATTGCTGCATGTCGTTAATCCCTTTCTGAAGGTGTCGTAGTTGTTCATTTTGGCCCGCCACTGTGGTGTTCAGAGTAAGCACTTCATCTTGAAACTTCTGGATCGTGGTCTGTTGGTTAGCAGTGGATTTAACTAGGTCGTCATATTTCTCCGAGAAGAAAGAAATAGAGGCGTGTATACTTTTTACTGATTCTTCTAGCGACGCAACATTAGTTTTCAGCAACAACTCATCCACTCTTCGAGAAAGTGAGCTGATGGCGTCCTTAATTGGCAACAATCTCTCAATCTTGTGAAAGAGCTCCTCAAGAGTTCTTGATGAGCTCGCCTTTTCATTTTCTTAATCCGTACTACTCTGTGAACCACACTGCAGACAGCGCCAGTCGTCGTACGCTTCAAACCCTCTGCTGGCAGCAGACTTTGCAGTAACCCCTGAACATTTTTTTTTTCAAATGAAACAACTTGTTACAACCAGAACATGTGAAGTAATTCTCTGCGGAGGGCAATGCTTCAGAACATTTGCCGCAAGTTGACATAGTCACAAATAACACGATGAAACAGAAACGCAGTCGGTGGTGGGCAAAAGGCAAAATCGGGAGTGCAAAAAAATACCTGCAATAAAGCTGTGATCAGCACCAGCCAAACGCCCGCCACCGACTGCGCGCAGTGCTCGTTGACGGCGCGTTTTATCCTCCTGGAATTTGGCGGGGGCGGGGCCGGAAGCGCTCAGCCCGATGCCCTGGTAATAGTGACCACGCTGCGCAGTGGTTTTCCAGGCATGCTCCGTCTTGCATCAAAGGTGACACGTATCGCAGGTGATACCGTCCGCTTCGTCCTTGTAGATCGCGTCTGGCTTGTAGATCTGGGGCCGCTGTGTAGGTGCTACCTGCAATAAAGCTGTGATCAGCACCAGCCAAACGCCCGCCACCGACTGCGCGCAGTGCTCGTTGACGGCGCCTTTTATCCTCCTGGAATTTGGCGGGGGCGGGGCCGGAAGCGCTCAGCACGATGCCCTGGTGATAGTGACCACGCTGCGCAGTTGTTTTCCAGGCATGCTCCGTCTTGCATCAAAGGTGACACGTATCGCAGGTGATACCGTCCGCTTCGTCCTTGTAGATCGCGTCTGGCTTGTAGATCTGGGGCCGCTGTGTAGGTGCTACCTGCAATAAAGCTGTGATCAGCACCAGCCAAACGCCCGCCACCGACTGCGCGCAGTGCTCGTTGACGGCGCCTTTTATCCTCCTGGAATTTGGCGGGGGCGGGGCCGGAAGCGCTCAGCCCGATGCCCTGGTGATAGTGACCACGCTGCGCAGTGGTTTTCCAGGCATGCTCCGTCTTGCATCAAAGGTGACACGTATCGCAGGTGATACCGTCCGCTTCGTCCTTGTAGATCGCGTCTGGCTTGTAGATCTGGGGCCGCTGTGTAGGTGCTACCTGCAATAAAGCTGTGATCAGCACCAGCCAAACGCCCGCCACCGACTGCGCGCAGTGCTCGTTGACGGCGCCTTTTATCCTCCTGGAATTTGGAGGGGGCGGGGCCGGAAGCGCTCAGCACGATGCCCTGGTGATAGTGACCACGCTGCGCAGTGGTTTTCCCGGCATGCTCCGTCTTGCATCAAAGGTGACACGTATCGCAGGTGATACCGTCCGCTTCGTCCTTGTAGATCGCGTCTGGCTTGTAGATCTGGGGCCGCTGTGTAGGTGCTACCTGCAATAAAGCTGTGATCAGCACCAGCCAAACGCCCGCCACCGACTGCGCGCAGTGCTCGTTGACGGCGCCTTTTATCCTCCTGGAATTTGGCGGGGGCGGGGCCGGAAGCGCTCAGCACGATGCCCTGGTGATAGTGACCACGCTGCGCAGTTGTTTTCCAGGCATGCTCCGTCTTGCATCAAAGGTGACACGTATCGCAGGTGATACCGTCCGCTTCGTCCTTGTAGATCGCGTCTGGCTTGTAGATCTGGGGCCGCTGTGTAGGTGCTACCTGCAATAAAGCTGTGATCAGCACCAGCCAAACGCCCGCCACCGACTGCGCGCAGTGCTCGTTGACGGCGCCTTTTATCCTCCTGGAATTTGGCGGGGGCGGGGCCGGAAGCGCTCAGCACGATGCCCTGGTGATAGTGACCACGCTGCGCAGTGGTTTTCCAGGCATGCTCCGTCTTGCATCAAAGGTGACACGTATCGCAGGTGATACCGTCCGCTTCGTCCTTGTAGATCGCGTCTGGCTTGTAGATCTGGGGCCGCTGTGTAGGTGCTACCTGCAATAAAGCTGTGATCAGCACCAGCCAAACGCCCGCCACCGACTGCCCTGACGCAGAGTCCCGTATGTGTGCGGACATGTATGCTTAGCTCATGCTCACGCCAGAGTGGCCACCATGCAAGTGCGCAGTGTCATAGCGCCAATAAAGGAATGCCCAGTCGAAAAAACTTACCGAATCGTGCCCAAAATACGACAGTATGTTCTGTAGGTTTGTAGCAACAACAGATGATTTTTCTGTAGTATTGTACTATTTTTCTGTAGCACTTTAGTAGTTATATCTGATACTATTAGGGAGTTCTTTCAAACAATGAACACAGTAAAAACACGGACAGTGTATCGATAGGCGACTTCAATGCGAAAGTGGGCAAGAAGCAGGCTGGCGACGAGACGGTAGGCGACTATGGGATAGGTTATAGCAATAGCAGGGGATAGCTATTAGTAGAGTTCGCAGATAGAAATAATTTAGGCATCATGAATACCTTTTTCCGCAAACGAGAGAACAGAAACTGGACCTGGAAGAGCCCTAATGATGAGGCTAAAAATGAAATTGACTTCATACTATGCGCTCAACCTGGTATTTTGCAGGATGCGGAAGTCCTAGAAAAGGTGCGTTGTAGTGACCACACAACAGTAAGGTTTCGGGTTAGCTTAGACTTGAAGAAGGAATGGAAGAAGATAGTAAAGAGGAGTTCCATTAACGAGCTAGCGGTAAGAGCGAAAATAGAGAAATTCAGGATATTGCTGCAGATAAGATATTCAGCTTTAACTGAGGAAGACGATCTTAAAGTTGATACAGTGAACGATATTCTGACAGATATCATTACGGAGTGCGCAGTAGAAGTAGGCGGTAGGACGGCTCGACAGGATACCGGCAAGCTATCTCAGGAGACGAAAGATCTTATTAAGAAACGTCAAGGCATGAGGGCGTCTAACACTACAGACCGAATAGAACTAGCAGAGCTATCCAAGTTAATAAATAAGCGCAATGTAGCCGACATAAGGAAGTTTAATGTATAGAAAATCGAGCATGCTCTAAAGAACGGAGGTAGCCTAAAAGCGGCGAAGGGGAAACTAGGCACAGGTAAAAAGAGATGTATGCGTTAAGACATAAGGAGGGCAATGGCATCAGCAATATGGATAATATAATTAGAGCAACCGAGGAGTTCTACACAAATCTGTATGCATTCAGGACGTTAATCATGGAGACAGTAGCGCACAGCAATGCGTCATCCCGCCAGTAACGAAAAAGGAAATAAAGAAAGTCTTAGGAGCAATGCAAAAGGGAAAAGCAGCTGGTGAGGATCAGGCAACGACAGATCTGTTGAAAGACAGCGGGGAGATTTTTCTAGAAAAACTATCCATCCTGTACACGCAATGCCTTATGACCTCGTCCGTACCAGAATCTTGGAAGAACGCAAATATAATCTTAATTCTGAAGAAAGGAGACGCCAAAGACTTGAAAAATTACAGACCGATCAGCTTACTGTCCGTTGCCTACAAGGTATTTACTAAGGCAATCGCTAATAGAGTAAGGGCAACCTTAGACTTTAATCAACAAAATGATCAGGCAGGCTTTCGTAAAGGATATTCCACAATGTATCATATCCACACTATCAATCAGATCATAGATAAATGCGCAGAATATAACTAACCCCTATATATAGCTTTCATTGATTATGAGAAAGCATTTGACTCAGTGGAAACCTCGGAAGTCATACAAGCATTGCGGAATCAGGGTGTAGGTGAGCCTTATGTCAAAATACTGGAAGATATGTATAGGAACTGTGCAGTTACCGTAGTCCTCCATAACGTCAGGAATAAAATTCCAATAACGAAAGGCGTCAAGCAAAGAGACGCGATCTCGCCGATGCTATTCACCGCCTGTTTACAGGAGGTATTCCGAGGCTTGAACTGGGAACAGCTCAGGATAAGAGTTAATGGAGAATACATAAATAATCTGCGATTCGCTGATGAAATTGCCTTGCTGAGCACCTCAGGAGATGAACGGCAAATCATGATCAATGAGTTAAACAGGCAGAGCAGAGCGCTCGGTCTAAAAGTTGACATGCAGAAAACCAAAGTAACGTTCAACAGTCTAGCAAGAGAACAGCAGTTCACAATTGGCAGCGAGGGGCTGGAAGTGGTAAAGACGTCTACATTGGGCAGGTAGTGACCGCTGATATGTATCATGAGAAGGAAATAACTAGAAGCATAAGAATGGGGTGGAGTGCATATGGCAGGTTCTCTCAGACCATGAATGGCAGGTTACCAATATCCCTGAAGAGAAAAGCGTTCAACAGCTGTACCTTACCGGTACTCACCTACTGGGCAGAAACGTAGAGGCTTACGGAAAAGGCTCAGCTTAAGTTAAGGACAACACAGTGAGCCATGGAAAGGAAAATAGGTATAGCGTTAAGAGACCGGAAGCGGGCAGAGTGGGTGAGGAAACAAACGCGTGTTAATGACATCCTAGTCAAAATCAAGAGGAAGAAATGGGCTAGGGCAGGGCATGTACTGCGAAGGCAAGATAACCGCTGGTCTTTAAGAGTAACGGAGTGGATTCCAAGAGAAGGCAAGCGTAGCAGGGGCGGCAGAAGGTTAGGTGGGCGGATTAGACTAGGAAGTTTGCAGGCATAGGGGGGACGCAGCTGGCAAAGGACAGGGTTAATTGGAGATACATGGTAGAGGCCTTTGCCCTGCGGTGGGTGTAGTCAGACTGATGATGATGGTGGTTGTGGTGGTCACTATGATGATGATGATGTAGTTCTTTCCGGTACGACAAAGGACAGCACAATATACTGAAAATTTCATTGTCACTAAAAAAATATTCTGTTACTAAATTTCACGGCCAAAACACTGCAGATATCTGCTGTGATGGCAGACATTATTCGGCTGTGTTGTTATACTGGTTGCGTCTTTTATCCCACCCACTTAACAAGCGCAGCACAAACCGTGCGCAGGTACAGTCTCCGCGACGTCACGCGGCATTGGAGTGAGGTTGGCGTGGTTTTTGCGTGTTATTTACTTCATATTAATTAACGAATTGCCCCACGACCCTGTACTTTTCGTTGTTAGCGCTGTGGTGGCTGCGGCCGGCCAGTTTTAATGCACTAACGAATTTAGCCCTACACTCTGGGTATCGGGTTGTGTCTTCTAATAAGTGATAAGATTGTGGTCGTCTTTCTCGCTCTAACAGAAACGACACTCCTTATTTTCTGAGCATCTGACGCATGAGTGATTTGCCAAGTCGTCCCCTATGCTGAGAAGGCGAATTTGACACCGCTGGCCAGCCCTCCCCTTGCCCCTCCATATCCTGTACTAAATCCCATACATGCCCGCTGGAAACGTTAAAACTACCGAGAGGTTTTGATAGAAGCAGCACATCATGTTTTCCTGCTTTTTTAAAATATCGGGATCTCATCCACGCGTAACTGCGGATAGGCAGGAAAAATAGTTATAAATCATTATAAGTAATAAATCATTTATAAATCGTGTGAGGTAGAGCCGCTAGCATTATGTTTCCCACGTTGTGAGTACTTGAGTTAAGATAAAAAGGGTAATAAACGCTTTTCGTTCTCCGTGAAGAAGTTTAGCATCCTAACTTTTACCACGAAGCAGTAGCTGGCTTTTGTCTTTATATCTGGACTGGAAAGATCAACCAAAAAAATGACGTCCAACACGAAGCTTCTAGATTAGCATGTGATTGAACGCGTATTTTAAAATCTACTTCATATTGCAGAGCCTTTTTCATCAAATTGAACTCTGAATTACTTCCTTTGCCACATTGGGTTTGGTCAATACTTGGCAGGGAGACGCCACAGCGCCTATTGCTGGATGTCGACTTGAGTTGTTTGTGCGCGGTTCTGTCATTGCCGGTGCTAAAAAAGCGGTACTCGGGGGAAAAGGCGCAGCTCAAAGGAATGGCAAAGGTGAGAACGGGCGCAATTTAGAAGAAGTATTCAGGAAACAAATGGCGTAGCTTAAAAGAACGGTACTGCTGGCTGGCGCCACCATCATTTGTTGCGGTTGGCCGTCCGTCGCAGGAGCTGCCTTGCAGTCGACCGTCAGACGGCGGAAGCAACCGAGTATTGAGGGCACATGCACGGTGGCCATGGCGCCACCTGATCCCCTTGGAGAACTGCTGTCCACGGGCACCTGCCTTCGGAGGCCGCCAGGCTTCTTGGTGCAGCACATCGCTAACGCTATCCACAAGAGTCCGAGGCAAATGTTGCGCGTGTCACAAATCTACGAGGCACTGAGGTGAGCCCCTCTTCGCACGCATGATCTAGAAGGTATCTTGCCTGATCGCGAAGACCTTAGGTTGCACCACCCTCTCCTAAGCTTTTGAATGCTTATAAACTAGGCAGAAATGACGAAATCAGACCTTTCCTGTGCCCCACTCCCGCACTTTCTCTTGCTAAGTTTTTGGTCTCCCCCGGCTGAGTATGGTCACGTGGGGTCCTGACGGACTGCGCCACGTCACGGAGACTGTAGGAGGCAGCAGTCCGGGAGGGCCCCACATGACGTGCACTTCAGGTTACATCGCATTTTGTCTCGCGTGTGAGCAGCTCTCATTAAGATGTGCCCAGCTTAAAACTTCCTAAACGACCTGCGCTTCTCAAAACGAGTAATATGAGCAACACATCATGCAGCTCGATAACTGAAGTTACTCTGAATCGTCGCTCGTCATTTAGGTGTTCTCTCTTACCTGTCTCCCGAATGCGCAGGTACAAATTCCCGTTCTACCGCTTCGTGGCTATGGGCGCCCAGGCCACTTGGAAGGTGAGCGTAACTGGGAAAGAGAAAAAGGGAAAGAGAGAATGAGAAAGGCGTCTTCTTGACAAGACTATTTTTTTATAATGCATTTAAAACCACGGTCATACTGGTCTGCGTAGTGAAGGTGACTTGAAAGGGAAAAAGCAACAGAAAAAATATTGTGCAAAAGATATTTACAGGAAAGTATTCTGCTAACGGGAGCTGCTATTGCAGCAGCCTCTCTATTCTATAAGAAATGCCTTCTTGTTATTCCTCTGGTTATCTTTCTATCCTTTTGAAGTCATTGAGGTGACATACATAATCTCTTAACTATGTGGTTGTGCACGTAGTTATGAGCTAAAGATGGCCATGTACCCAATGTGCGCTTACAAAGAAACACAAGGAATTTATCATTATTTAGCTGAGGTTAGACCACTTTTGTTGTTCAACTGCTGATCTGCAGTGCTGACGAAAAACTGCTGCCGGGGAAGCCGGACCTGCAAACCCTAGGATGCATTACTGCACACACCAAGCATTTTCTACTCTTGTCCTGGATGCGGGATGTAAGCATTGACTGCAGTTTAGTGAACAGTCCCCTTTCTTAGTTTAAAACGACAGCAGTTAGAGGCTCGTTCCCTAGGTTTAGCGCCGTCGTAGTAGCAGTACTAGCACTGTCAGTAGTAGTAGTCGGCGTAACAGGAGGGTGGTTACCATAGGGAAGGAAGAGGGAATTGCCCTAACGTCAGATGCGCATGGCAACTGTCTCCACTGAGTGGTCCTAACCCATTGACGTGATGTGTGACCACGAAGTTGCTCTCCCTCGTAACTCCTCTAACTGTCGTGATGACCTCCCGACACGCATCATAAACTTCGTCTCGCATAACTATACATTGGTCCGACAACTCGAACACATCTCTTGCCACTTCTCACATCGCGACGCTTCCTTTGTGACTATCAAGGACTGAGAGAGAAGCGCTACGAGAGCGAGTATGCCTGAAAAATAAAGAGTGGTCTATAACTCTACAGATATGCATGGCCTTCTCAATTTCTTTTCTTCAGTACATTACGAAAACAGAGTATCTCAACATATCACCCCGAATCTCGCATTATACAGTGGTAACAGTCTTGACAGTTTTCGTGCTTTATCATTAGAACTGCCATCAAATATTTACCGCCGTTGCAAGTTTAAAGCTTCGAGTCAGCAGAGGAGAGGGGGAAAGCGTTGAGTGCATTTAGTTTTTGAGGGAACGGAAGGCACAGTAACTGTCTCACTCCTCGGTGGACAGCTCAACTCCGCCATGAGGGAAGGCATGATGGTGCTAGCGAATGAAGAAACAGATAGAGGTACCCAGGTGGAGGGCTCCGGAATAATTTAAACCATCTGAAGACCTTTAACTCGCACTTACACCGCACAGTACACGGCTGCCTTTTGTGTTCCGCCTCCAACGAAACGCGCCCGCCGCAGCCAGGTTCGAAACCGGGTATCCCGGCTAAGCGGCGCAGCGTGCAAATCACAGCGCCCAATCACAGCGTCCAATCAGAGCCGGTGGGGAAACAGTGTGCTCGCGGATGAGGGGTATTGGGGGATCTTTTGGCTCGCGTTCGACGCCACGTCGTTGGCACGTGGTCCGTACAGTGCCAGCTATTTACAACGACCGTTGGATGAAACGCTGTCGTGTACTCCACCAACGCCGTCGCTCGTTCGGAGCGGCGTTGTTACCGTTTTAAAGCGGCCGCACTCAGCCGACTCCCGCCGACCGGATCACAACGGCCTTGAGTGAATTCAGCTCACTAACACAAATCGGAGTATCCGGGTTCCAACCGTACCGCGGCGGCATCGTTTCGATGGAGGCGAAACGCAAAAGGCGCCCGTGTGCTGTGCGATGTCAGCGCACGTTAAAGATCCTCAGGTGGCTGAAATTATTCCGACCTCCTCCACAACGGCACCTCTTTCTTCCTTTCTTCTCTCAGTCCCTCCTTTATTCCTTCCCTTACGGCGCGGTTCAGGTATCCAACGATATATGAGACAGATACTGTGCCATTTCCTTTCACCAACCACCAATTTTCATTCGCCGGCGATGTGGGACACCTATGAATGTATAGAAAGGCTTTGTGCATATATGGGTATTAATCCACTTTGCCATCGCGTCATGTCCTTGCTGCCCAGAGAGAAATCTAGGAGGCAGGTTGGACACCTATGAATGTATAGAATGACTTTGTGCACATATGGGAATTAATCCAATTTGCTATCGCGTCATAACCTTGCTGCCCATAGAGAAATCTAGGAGGCAGGTGGGACACCTATGAATGTATAGAATGACTTTCTGCACATATGGGAATTAATCCAATTTGCTGTCAAGTCATACCCTTAAGGCAGAGCTTAAGTGTTCTCCCGTTTTTTTTTCTTTTTGTAAATCTGTCGCGAGCAGCCAAGATTTTTCTTCTAAATGTCCTTCAAATTGCGGTGAACTATCGCAGAGCTCGGTGCGCCATGCCCTCTGCCAGCACTGGTTTATCAAGGTGCCCTCCAGCAGAGCCAAGAACAGCTTTTGGTTTATCAACTACCGTGAAAGGTACGCATACGTGCCTCTGTCGCGCGCTGTGTGTGAAGGAACTCCCTCGCAAGTTTATTTCCTTCTAACTGAAATCATGAAGCGGAAATGGAAATGCTCAGGGCGTCCACTGCTGAGGACAGATAAGCAAGGGTTGCTTGGGGGAGTGCAGTGGCTTCTAATTAAAGGCAAGCAAAGCAGTGCACAGCATACGGTCCGCTGGACGAATGAAGTTAGGAATTCCGCGTTGACAGGCTAACAGCTGCTGGCGCAGGAGATCGTTAAATGGAGATATTGAGAGAGTAACTTCTCCTCGAGTAAACGAAGGCAATTTTATAGTAAGAGTAACAAGTACTTGAACGACGATTTTAATACTGCCTTATGCGAAATTTTAGCGCAGCTTGATTTTGCGACATATTCAGGCAAAATACTTGAATGACAGTTACTATGACTAGCATGCCGTTTCTCGGACAAGGCCCCTTATCTACCGCACTGAACGAATCCTCTTCAGTGGTAAATAGCGGCACGGTGCGGCCCTTGCCTTACGGCGGCCTCTCCCGCGTCTGCTGCTCCCTGCGAGGACGCGCTGCAAACAAATACCCGCCCAGACGATGACCGGTCCTCTTGTCGAACCGCTGGCAGCACCCTGAGGCTTTCCCCTCTCTTGTACACTTTCTGATTTATTTAGGCCAAAGGCATTTTTGAACGAGAAAGAGTTTATGAGCACAATTTTTTCACGCATTCTTTGATTGCACTGTAACAATCAATATAACTGGAGATCTTCTGTCATCAGGCTTGATTTGCAGGCACAGGAACTCAAAAGAGTTCCCCATTGGTTCTTTACATATATTTTAACTGCTTACTGTGAGCAATGGAAACACTCTAAAAAGACGATTTTACTACATATCTGAAGAATTGGCCAATTACCTTCAATATGTATATAGCAGTGCCTTACAGCTTTCCAATATTAAAAATTTTGTCCAAGAATGTTGGACATGGCTTCTCTCACTGCTTCAAGTAAGAACGCTGAAGGCACACAGAACAAGCCTTTGTCTGGAGCGGGCCACTAGGCGAGTGGCCTCACATTCAGAGTAACGCGTGCCCGTTTCCACGGGAAACAGTTTGTCTGACATTAACGGCCCCCACAGGCCACCCCATAGACGCCCCTGTATTTGCTGGTTGACGGTTCGACAGGCGATTCAAGGTTGATTCAAGTTGCAACTAGCAGTTTAGTGGTAGATCTTACATTGATTTGAATTTATTCAGCCACGCTAGTATGCGAAAATTAAGGAGCCCGCACTCTTAATTGCGCAAGGACCCCGCCTCACTTGGGCAAGGCAGTGCGCCGTTTTCAATAGACCCGCCAGTTTATGCCGCCAGTAACGGAGCGGTTGCTGGGATATATGCTTGCCACACTTGCATCCGCCACACTTTTTTTTGCTGCTGCGCTAGTGTGTTTCCCTTGGTTTCATTTGTGATATGCTTCTTGTCTGTTGTTCTGTCCTGTTGGGACTCCTCGTTTTCTTCTTAATGTTAAATAAACTTGTAACAAGTTGCTGTTGAGCAGGCTGTTTCAGCACATGGGGTAAGTATGACGGCCATCTGTCAACTCGATTAGGAAGCCACTACGCAAAATTAGCGCAACCTCTTTCAGCCTCCGCCGTATCCTTTGTCTTCACTTTCCATCTTACGCTTCTATTTTTCTCTCTTCCGCTGCTACCTTTTCCGCATTCTTCGCTGAGCTCATCGCTTTACTGTAGCTGCCGGTTGCGACGACGACAACGATGACGAGGCGCAAGCCAGAAACGGGCACTTAAAAGCTGCTCTCTAAAAATATATGTTTCAGGAACTTCATGCATACTTCCTCGCAACGAAAATCCCCGTGGTCGTAGCGTACTCCTTTTGGGCTGTCTTCTCTCCATCTGTGCAAATAATTATGTACGACTGCCTAGCCAGTCTAAGCAGGCAGCTTTCGTTCCTAGTCCATTCGTTTCTAGCACATAGAAAGCGAGAAATCCTTGAGAAGAGAGGGAAAGATTCAAGATGCCCTTGGATAATCCTTGTCTGCCTTTGCATGATTCTTAAAAGTACCTGGCTGTTTATGGCGCTTTCACTGCACCACGATGAGTGTGGCTCCCTTCAGGAGGCAAAGCCAGCCTTTGATCGTTCAATGATGTGAGATCGGTGATGTGTATAATTGCGTTACCTTTTGACGAAGGTAACGAGACAATGGGGTTTGTTTGCTAGCCACGTTGCGGAGTACTTATGTCACCCCTTTAGCCATAAATCTTTGTAAGGTAAGGAGAACCTTTTTCCTCACCTTTCTAGACCTTTTCGTTTTAAAGGGCAACGCAAGATTTCGGCGAAATGCCCGAGAAGCAAACCCCGTATGCCTGGTTACTTTTGCCAAAGACAGTATTACGGTGGGAGGCCCTAGTTCGCTCACGGTAACCGTGGCCAAGAGTCTGTGCTTGATTGTGATATAAACACACCACAAACGAGCACATTTACACGTACGTTCCAAGCCTGTTATTCGAGTTACAGGAACGGCCGCTCCAGCTCAGGCATGCCCGAAACCAAATTCCGCCGTGGTACGTGGTGTCCCTCAAGGTTGGCTACCAATGAGGCCAGAGACTTCATTGCTATGGTTAGCAGGTGTGAGTGAGGCATCTGTGGTGTCTACTGACGGACATTGTCTCCGGAGAGAAGCTTCGAGGGGCAGCGCGATGACGCCTGCAGGAGGCGACCACGTAGCTATAGGCTTCCACACAATCTTGGGAACGTACGTCAAGCGGACAAACGGATGTCATTGTAGCCACCGAAACACCCAGCGAAACACAGCGTGTCTCTAATGTAAACGTCCGCGCTTTCGTTTCTATCCGGAATGAAATCCGCATATGAGCCCATTTCCTGAATGGTAGTAGACCGCAGCGCGTTTACGGGTTCCGTCCAAGAAAGCCTCAGACACCGCTTTGCGCTGCAGCGACACTTCCCTGGCCTTTTAACGTCGCTCGTTTCAAGTGCTCCCCTCGGTCTTCGCAAGTGCATATCTGCGCGCTATATAGCTTCAGGAGGAGAGTCTGTCAGATGCGAGAAAGGCACCTTAGATTAACGGCGCCTCGAATCTTTGTTGAGACGCGGTGGCTAAAGTACAACAGGACCGGTCATCTCTGCCCCGGGCTTCTTTGGGTCCGAACTCCTGACAACCTTTTTTTTTCTCCTGCTGGTTTTCTAAATACAGACCTCGCGAGTGGATCATGCCCAAGAAAGAAGAGCAGGGCCAACCACTTGAGACAATGGAGGCATTAACTTCAGCTAGCGACCTGGGTCTGATGCCGTCCTCAGCGAGGACACCGCCGAACTTGGAGCCACCAAGGGACATCAGAATGTCGTCGGTGCCCACGACGGGGGCGTCACAGCTGCCAATGGTCTCATCGCAGAGCCAGGACGAGTCGAGTACCTCAAACTCGCCTCTGCCGGTACTGCTGCCACGGTCGACGCAGGCAACGCCGAAGTCGTCTCCCTCGAGTTCTAATCCAGTGTCACCGACGCCACAATACAGGGACACCGCCGTCTCGAACTCGGCTCCAGCTCGTGCAGAGCCGGCACCGGTGGGCAGGTGCATCGGCGTCAATGATACTCCAACGTTCAAATATCCAGGCCCGTTACCGGTGCAGGTACCTACTATCGGCACCCCGAAAACCGCTTCCCTCTTCCACTGTATGCAAGCCGGAACCACGCGAGTAGTTTGCAGAAGCAGACGCACGCGGCAGCCTTGTGGCTTCAGTTAATTCATTTGCATATCATTTCGTACCACATGGTCGAACGTGATGCCTGACTCTTCTTGAAAGCCGTGTGCATGTTTCCTCATTCAGCCTGCCCATCATAAATCGGTTTGTGGTCAGAAATTGGTAGATTCATAATTGAAGCGCTGCAAGAGGGTGGTTCAAGCTCGAAAAACGTGCTTTTATTCTCGGAGTGCTTAAGGCAGCCTTAGTATTAGGGCTGAATTTGGTATAATAGTCACTCATAATGGTCGTTCTCGGCTGAACAGCCAGGAAAACTCACCAAGTATGATTCTGTGCTTCATTAAAATGGCCGTCAGAGTTACCTCCTGGATTTCCATCGACAAGGCACTTCGCACGGCGTCTGTTCACATCTTTCCGGGCTGGTTGGTATTACAGTTACTGACTTACCCGAAGCGCCTTGCGAAATTGATTAATGTTCGTGTGTTACTTGTCGGCTCCAAAATTGGAAGCCAGGGAGGAGTTTTCCATCGAGTGTGACAATGTCGTGGGCTCAATTACACCCAATGTCGTCGAAGTCCCGCAACACGCGCGTGGTACGACAATTCTACCAAATGAAATAGTTAATCAGCAAAACCGCCCCTATATTGTTTGTGGACACATGCACGTTAACAGTGGTGACAATACGGATTTTAAGACAAAAGCATTTCTTGTCTAATGAATGACATGCACAGGACCTGTAATAAGAGCCTGTCGACAAAGCGTGTCATCAGAAGGTGTCGGTGCGCCCTTGTCTTTCATGCATTATAGGGTCAATTTTCTGAATACTTGATTAAATAAATATGTAATTAACAAATTATTAGTTAGCCAAAACTACTAATGAATTTGTTTTACGAATTAGTTGAAAAGCCAATTAGTTCAAATTAGTCGGTAATTTAATCGAATCGACGAATTAGTTGTATACTGAATTAATCAAACAGTTACATTCCATTAAGTCACCCAAATTACTGCTTAATCCGGTAATTAATTACCTGAATTGATTAACTAGATCTTTTAGGTAATTACTTCACACATTCATAGTTAAATTAGATGATTTGGTGAATTTAATTGTGGATCCGTTAATTAAACAAACTAATTAATTATTATTTCGGTATGCTTACTAGACGCTCAAATAATGAATCCCATGTCTTCGGATGTGGTATATTGAAAATTGGTTTTGAGGAAAGGAAATAACGCAGTAATTGTTTCACATATCCCGGTGAACACCCGAACCGCGTCGTAAGGGAAGGGATAAAGGAGGGAGTGAAAGAAGAAAGAGAGAAAGATGTGCCGTAGTGGAGGTCTCCGGAACAATTTCGACCAACTGGGGATATTTAACGTGCACTGACATCGGACAGCCCACGGGCGCGTTTTTGCGTTTCGCCTCCATCGAAACGCGGCCTCCGCGGTCGAGTTCGAACCCAGTACTCCGGCTCAGTATAGGAGCGCCTTACCCACTGAGCCAAGTTAGAGCGAAAACACTACTCAGAAACGGCAAACGCGTAAAAAAAACGAACACGCAGCAACATAATCGGCAGCAGTAAGAGAAATGCTTTCACAGTACTGCACTTAAAGGGGCTGTGAAGGGGGCTCCAATAAAGTTGCGGCCTGCATGGGATATTGAAGCACGCCGCTTCACGAATAGTGTCCAGCAAGGATTTTTTAAATGCGCTTTGTAGAAGCTGAGTTATCTGTAGTTAAATTTTGAATTTCAGCGTCTTCGCGCCTTTCCCTCTCCTCTCGACACTTTTTGCACGCTGGAAGGTAGGCGCTCCTTCGCTGACCCCCCCTCTGGGAGTGGAGCTTCCCGACCCGCCGGAGCTAAGCGGCTTATTGGCCGCCGCCATTGTAGCTGCCTGACGTCTGAAAGAATCTATCGAATGGCCACCTCTCACATTGTCTACGCAGATGCGGGGGACGGAAGAGGGTGCGAGTATGAAAAAGTCGCCGGGAAGGGCTCGCCAACTTTGACGCGTGATTGTGGGTCGTGTGCTGCATGTAGAAGAGAATTATTTCGCTCTGGTTTTCATGGCAACACAGTGCAGTGATTAAGTGAGTTAATGTGCTCTCCTCGGAAGGCGTTTCAGAGCCCCTTTAAGCAGGCTTATGTGCACCCATGCAACTTTAATTTATGATGAAGTTTACAGCGTTTATTATACTGTCACTTTTTGACCGCTTCATCGCATCACCTACATGCTTTTCGAAAAAACAAGTTTCATGCGCTATTCGCCATGAACGTTATTGAAAACTTTTTTCTAAATGCCGGGTGCAAAGAACTTTTCCAGTAGCCCAGTGTCGGTGCCATATTACGTTATTGATATTGCGTTATGCTACTCTAACATAACGGGGAGACAACAGAAAAAATCATCGACAACCAGGAGCTTATCATTCTTCATATGTTCCACGCGGCATTGCCCTAACCCGTTCATTTGCCCACTATGCTGAGCGCCAGGGGCCGTTCAGCGGTGGCGTTTAAGCGCGTAGTCGGCAGTTGACTCTGGTCGCCGCTGGTGGCGCTAAAGCTCTGCATTATAATAAAGTTAGCTAAAGACAGTCAGAAGATCATTGGCGCAAATGCAGATAGGTGACAATGTCAGAAGGGTAATATTAAAATGTATTTGAAGAAAATGAAAAATATGTAGACCGATTTATAACACCGTTTAAGTAATATACAGAAAAAGTGAATGAAAAAAGCCAAGCATGGTGGCAACTGCCACCGTGCACTCTGTTTCAAAGGGGATCAACCATGCGTGTACCCATATAGGCCGCCTTTTGTAACTTCCCCAGCGAGTGTCATCGTCTGTTCACTGCGTGCAGGAACCAGCGCCAAGGCCCAGCAGCGCCCCACCGCGGCTCGGCAGGGCCACGTCTCAACAGACGGCGCTTCCGTTGGTGGTTGGCCGTTCAAGAAAACAGCACCAGCCGCAGGCAGGGCCGCAGCCACAGCTGCAGCTGCAACCGCAGCGGCAGTTTGTGGGATGGCCGCATGGCAACGCGGAACGTTTCTACGCGCTGCACCTACCATCGTTGCAGGACTACGCTCAGCAAGAGATGCAGCCATCACACGGAGGCCGATGTCAGCACCCGTACAATGCCCCCTTTCTGTGTGGGCGTATCTGTGACATAGCTACGCCGCGAATTTTAATTATTCGGCTTGAAGGCTGTGAAAAGCATGTGGCGAGGTGTCATATCGTCTGGCCCTATAATGTGGAGCACCAATATTGTAGCAATATATGGCCCATGAGTATACAACAAGAAGAACACTAAGGAGTGCATATGTGACATGAACGCCAGCGCGCGCGAAGTGAAAACGATGATAAACTCAGTGTCTGCGTACTTCCGAGCATGCCAGTCACCTTAGTGTCACATCGTTATTGAGGCTGTCCAGTCGTACATAGATGTCAGAAAAGAAAATGTATTCAAAGGAGCCCTTTATGTTGACACTGTTACTGTCCGAAAATAAAGCTTATCTCATGGCGCAAGCTATTGAGAGGGAATACGCAGTATGTTGCTCTGTACATCATTAATGCTAAAGCATTAATTGGCTGTATCGGCGAGGTCCTGTCATCAAAACGCATCCGCATACGTTGTGGCGGTCTCAGAATAGACAGAATCAAATGAATCGTTGTAATCGAAAGAGCACGATGTGAGGATAAGTAAAAAAAAATATGTCAATAAGATGAATAGTTAATTAGGGGCAAAAATGTCTAAAAACCGTCGAAATAGCGCGGACGTCGATATAGTGAGTGGGCGGGAAAACTAGCGTGGATGGCAAAATGGTCGGAAAATAGGCGAACGAGTTGAATAAAGTTTCAAACGAACTGAAATGTTTTAATGAGTGATAATTAAGCGAAAAAGTTTGAGTGATATAGACTAATTAGTTAAGAGTTAGAAGCAAATTGCGTTAGGCTGCACGGTGATATAGTAGGCGGACGGGAAAGCAGATTTGGCGCCAAATTTGAAGACGAATAAGTGATTGGAGTAAAAGAAGATGTAAATACAGTAAATGTGATTAATTAACAAGAGTAAAAAGGTAGAAAATTAGTAATATAATTGCAATTGATAATCCCAGGCAATAAGGACGTTTATTTGATAGCCAGAAATTGAAAATAATTCCTTAACTAATCAGTTCATTAATGCTAATATGGATGTGTCGACTCAGGATTTGTACCTTGCTCTGAACTTGCCGCGCGAAACAGCTGCATCGTTCGTGTTTCGCAACATGTCCTTGAATCTGCGTAATCTTCCGATTGTTGTAGGAGATGATTTTAGAGTGCCGAGGAGGCGTCAATGCTTTCGCGTTTTCCCACTGCAGGTCGCCGCAGTGATCTCTAAATTATTGGTAGAAAACTAATATGCAATTTTTAATACGCTAGTAAAATATAAAGGATCTTGAGCCTTTAAACTTGGCTCGTTATCGCAACTTCTTTCGCATCGAAAAAATTTTGTGGTTGTTTCTACCTTTGATTTGTATACATTGCATTGACCCCGCATTGTCCCTATCTTCACTATGCCTTGCCCTTCCGCACCGCAGGACCAGGTGACCACTAAAGCCTCAGCTGGGACCTACACGCCAGGGTCGCGAATGCACTTTCCGAGGACAACTTTTATTCGGGTCGTCCCTACGGCACTCAACCTCCACCAATACCGCAAACCATAATTCCCTCTGCGTGGCATAGGCCAGAATTGCGATGGACACTGACGGACGCCAGCTTCGTACAACTGTTGCCTCAAAGAGAACCGCCGCTGAGTCGGCGGGAACCTCTGTCTCTCCTACATCCGAGAACGAGTGAAATCAATGAAAGACCACGAGAAGACAGTGACGCTGATGATCGATGAGATCCACATAAAACGATACTTCGACTACAAAGGGGGGCACAATAGTAGGACCGTCGGTACAATCCATGGAATCAGCGACAACAGCCTATGCGTTCATGGTACAATCACTCCTTTCTGCAAGCAAGGACGTCATTCACATATTACCTGTGAGCAAACTGAGCGCAGAAATTTTTCACGATCATGCCAAGAACATAAACATTAATGTTGAGAAAATGGGACTTAAAAATATCGCTGTAGTAACCGACAACAACGCTCTGAACCGCAAAATGAGATTGTTATTTGCTAAAAGTCCTCAAGTGAGCATTGCCTATCCACATCCAGCCGATAACGCTCGTCCTCTTTTCTACGTGGTCGATCCTGTGCATCTCTTGAAGTGCGTCAGGAACAATTGGATTAACCAGAAAAACTCTGGAGCATGCCTCTATTTCCCTGAAATGGACTTGAGTGGAACAATGCCTGACGGGCCTCCTAGTATGAAAGCTGCTTCTTTCGCAGCTGTGCGGCAACTTTATTCTTCAGAGAAGACGTCGCTTGTGAAGGCTGCTTACAGGCTGAACGCAAAACCCGTGAATCCAACGTCAATGTAGCGGCAAAATGTAAAGCTCGTTCTCGACGTCATTAATCAGTTTGTGTCAAATGCCTTCAGAACACATGGTTCCGCTTTCAAGATTCCTCAAGCTGAGTCGACCGCTCTTTTCATTGAGATTATCCTCACATGGTGGAAAATAGTCCTTTTTAAGACCCCTTGCAAAGGCCACAGGCTAAAGGACAGCGTGAAAGACTCTGTAAGGTCTGTTGATGACACACAGTTAGTATTCCTGAGTGCCGCGGCGCGTTGTCGACTGGTTGGACGCTTGGCGAGAATGGACATCACCAGTGGCTCGCTGACGAAAGAGACACACAATGCTTTGCGATTGACATACTATTCCCTGGTAGAACTCTCGCGCTACTGCTTAGAAGAACTTCACTTCAAGTACGTTCGGCGGGGCAAATTTCAGACGGACGCGCTAGAAGACCGGTTCGGACGTTACCGCCAGCTGGCAGGATCACAGTGCCACATTTCCGTGCGTCAGCTCTACGAATGTGAGAAGAAGCTTCGTCTTCAAAAACTTTTGACATTTCCACGCGAGGAAACAAAGTGTGAAGACGTAAGTGAAGATCTTGGGGCGTGAACTTTTCTGTAGCTGTCAGCGACGACGATATTACACGCGCCCACTGACATGGATGCTATTGTTTACATTACAGGATACGCTGCTCGTGCTGCTTTAAATAGGTTTTCATGTTCTGCTTGCTTCAGCACATTGGTCATTGAAAATCTAGAGATCGAAGCGGAAAACACTGCCATGATAGCTAACCTGTCAAGAGGAGGGCTCAAGTTTCCCCAGCCATGCATAGTTCACATGGTACTGATAACAAAACTAGTTGCAGAGAAGTTGTCTTTCGGAGCAAACGCGGAAGGTTTTCCTGTAGTAACCAACGTGGTGTCGTGATTTCATAGACGATTTGCCTCCTGGAAGAAAATGACATTGAGACGTGAAAATGGCCACACTGCAAAAACTGTCTTGCGCTTGGTAGTTCGCGTTGCAACCAACGTTGTTCTAAACTTTTGCAAACTAAGAAATGACGCCATACAGGACAATGCGCAGCAGAAGGCCGCAGCCCGGAAAGCAGCAACGCTTAAGAAGTAAGTTTTATTCCCAAAGCAATAAAAATGCTTTACGAAAACTTCATTGCTGGTGTCTCGTCGTTTGTTATTGTAACGGTCAGACTAGCTGTACAAATACTTCACTTATGCAGGCAAATGATAACACACGTGGTAGGACTTAACAGCGTAACATTATTGTGAGTGTCATTACACCTGTGTGTGGAAGTTTTAAGCGAAACACAATACATATAAAGGCTACCACAATGCGCAGAAGACGGTGTTTTTATCACCTTTCAGGAACTTCTAGTTTAAAAACTATTTAATTTCATGTGCGGTCTGTGCAGTTGGGATTTACCGCAAGGAGGGCATTACCTACGTGATAGGGCGTAATAATTAGATCATTTTTGAAATTAACTAATCAGTTTTTTATAATGACCAATATTATATTGCGAAATTGGCGGCTGTATGCTAATTGTTTATTATGAAAAAAACTGCATTAGCAGCTCGAAGCACGAGCTTTCTTGACAATTAGCTGTTCTGAAAATATATATACATATGTATATAAAGCAGATAAATTGATAGCCTAAAGCGTGCACAGACTCGCGCATTTCTTTTCTACAGCAAGGACAAAAATAAAAATGAAGGAATCACTTATAAGACAGCTAGGAGCTTCTTAGCAGCTAGATCCGGCAGTACCCGAATAGTGAAGACGGGCGCGGCGCGCTGAAATCGCGGAGCGCCGCGCCGGCAAGGTCACCTGGCGTGACGTCATGCGACTGGTGGAGAGGCCTTAAGTATTGAGAGGGCGTTGAGTCGATGCGCGCCATCCGTGGGCGAAGATGTCTTTGCTTGCGATTTTGCGCTCACGTCATTCAGTCCTCCGAGCCCAGCCCGCACGATGCCACGATTATCGCGCCTATCGTGCCCGTCTGAAACGGAGGTTGGCAGTGCAAGCGAGATAGCCGCACAAGCGCCGAACGAGCTGAAATGGATGCAACTCGCAGAACTAAAATGAGCACCAATGGGTACAGGTCCGCGTTGCCGGTGAGCGAAGCAGTTTCTACTTTTTCGTGCCCAATATTATGCATGCGTCCCAAACCAAATCCGTCTGAACTTACCCATGTTGGCACATGTGAATTTTTTTTAAAATCTGCGCGAACTTAGGGGCAGTCTTCTTTGTGGCGTCCAGCTGTTTGTCGCGCTATGCCGAATAGAATGCAACACTGCCGACTCGCAGCAGTGGCTATGTGGGCGTGTTGCTACTGGGCACGAGGTCGCGAGTCCAATCTGAGTCGCTTCGCTACTTTTGTGCTGAAATTACGGTGCGTGTACAGAACCTCAGCATGCGCTATGTTATGCCCTCCACTTCAACGAAAGGTGTAGCAACACGCCCCCCCCCCCCTCCCGCCCCTCACCCCATGCCGAAATCAAGATCTTCCCGCACACACCACTCTTCTGGCAGTGCTCTTGTTCGGCACTCCCCTTCCCTCAAAATAAATCCTGGTTAGGTATGCAGCCCCTGCTACGGCCTGCATCGTAGCCCAGATGTAGATACGGCAGGGTGACACGAGGAATGAGTGTGATCAAGACATCTAAGGAGAAAGGAACCTTTTTGGCATCCGGCTCGTGAACTTCCTCGCAGCAGCGTTGCTCAGTCAATCTTGTGAGATTGCATTCGTAGCAGTAAACTCACCCTGCGCGAAAGCACGCGTAAAACAGCGCGCAGTGGCAACGGGGCACGCGATCAGTGAATTCTCCATGAGTTGGTTATCCACCGCGGTGGCTCAGTTGTTATGGCGATTGACTGCTGAACCCAAGGACGTGGGTCCACTTGAGGCGAAACGCAGAAACTCCCGTGTGCTGTACAACTGCAATAAACCGTTTATGGATGGCAATATTAGCAATAAAATAAAACTTGATCGCCAGGTTTTCGTACCGTCCAGGAAAAGATATATGCAGCCTTATTGGGGCTCCGCAAAGTACACAGTGCACCATTAAACCTCATGCCGTCGATGTAAAGTAGCTAAATTCCTTTGTCACAGTGGTCTCTTCCCCCCATGCATGAATTATCTTGGGCAGCTCCGGAAAAAAAAAAGAAATCTTGGCTCGGTGACCATCAAGCTTGTCTGCCCATCGCACCTGTGGAAATGTGGACACTATAACGACAGTGAACCGAATCGACGGTGTCAGCCCCTGGCATCGGCAGGCGATCGCGAGGTAATGTGAGCCTGCGGACTACCGCTCTGTTCCTGCAGAACTTCACAACCAGACCAAAGTGCCATGCAAGTGATGACATCTGCACTTGTTGCAATTTGCATCTATTGCAACAAAATGGCCTCCCTGTTATATATTGTGTAGTCTACCACGTGAAATTTCGTTGCTGTGGTGATGCATCATTACGTTGTGCGCAGGTTCTGGCGCAGCATAGGCGGAGTTGAGAAAGCGACCGTTGTTGCTGGGTTATTCGAGGTGCAAGGGGTAGTGGTTTATAACCTCGATCGCGCATGTGAGACTCCCGTGCCTATGCGGCAGCTGGCGCAAGCAGGTGTTGTCCCTGAAACCCGGCAGCCCCAATCAGTTTTCGCAGCCTACACTTCGCCTATGCAGGCGAGCTGCATTGCTCGCCCCCTCCGCGAAGAAATGGCGCTGGCTGTAGGCGTTGCTTTGAAACGTCACCACCTCGCAGTTTGATCCTTCAGGTTCGCCAGTGTCGATGGTATTAAGTACCCTCCAAAGTCACACACACACACACACACACACACACACACACACACACACACACACACACACACACACACACACACACACACACACACACACACACACACACACACACACACACACACACACACACACACACACACACACACACACACACACACACACACACACGGGGGGGGGGGGGGGGGTCTAAGCAGGACCCAATGCACACTCCTTCTTTTCTGGTGTAAAAGAAATCGTTTTATTATATCTGCTGCATTCCAGCATTTTTACTCGGTTCGAACTGAATACTTTATTCATGTTCAAACGCATACAAAGGCGAAAGAAAAAAATTCCCCAGAAAGCTTCAACAAATTCACTCCTTCTACCCTTTTCGTTCCAATCACAGCAAATGATCTGTAATTAATTCCACCGAAAGATACGCTCGGTGTCAGCGAAACAGCGAGACACGCCACACAGCAGAATTTTTTTTTTATTTGAGAACAACAATTGTGCTGAAACCAGCCAAACAAATACTGAGTCCATAGTGTAGAGCGAATTATTTCTTCATAAGAGTATACCCGTTAACTTCTCACTACATTCATTATGCATGGGATAACATCTTTCAAAGAATGATGCAGTTTGTTATTCTCGGTAAAACGTGAAGAAATGTTTGGTGCTGGGAACGAAATAAGCTTCTAATGAATGAACCAACAAAATGGTAGCCCAGCAAAACGTTATTTATTATTAGCTCTGCCCAAAGGCGAAACTGGGGAATCCGCTCACCGCAGGCTTGTAGAAAAGTTGATTGTTGGTTTGGCAGGTAGGGACTTCACTGCGGTCGCTCATCTAGGGATGGCGGTCACGTTGCTTCGGTGGTCCCGAGGTCTTCCTCTCTTCCCGGCATCCGGCGCTCATCTTGATGACTGTGATTTTTTTTTTTTTGGGGGGGGGGGGGAGTCTATCGTAGTCGGCCTCCCACTCGTCGGAGGCACTGCTTGCGTTGTCTCTGCTTCATTCGCCGTGCCCGTGGGGCCCTCTCCCTTTCTCGGGGTCCTCTTCGCCCAACGGTCCTTCCACATTCGCTGGTCCTGCAGCCGGCCAAGGACTCACGCCGAATTCCCAGGAAGCCGCGGGGAAGGCCGATGTCCTCCTTAGGGATCTTTCGACATGAACACGTGTCCCTCGAAGGGCAACAGTTAATTTTCACTGCGGATGTTGTAGAGGAAAATATCTTGATTATGATAGTCACAGTGTGCTTGACGTTTCGCAGATTTGATGTTGCTCAATCACGTTGCTCCAGGCCACTTCCGGAAAGTTTAACTCCTTATTAACAATTAATAAAAACAGAAAGAAAGATATAAGCAAGGAGAAACTTATTTATATTATTCTGGTTCGTAATAGGAACCCATGAAACCTTCACTTAGTCCCGCGAACAGAGATAGTTTTAAATCCTACGTCCCCGCCTTCGGTGCGACAGTAACCAATTTGGTAAAGTCACAAACAATCATTCAATAAAACTTTAAGGAAAAGAAAACACAACCAATCAAGCATTGAGGAAAGAAGGCGTCATCTATATCAACATTGTACAAGTCTGTACACTCCCCACTGTCGAGATTTCAGAGTAGTCTCCTTTCTATGCCGGCGAGCTTGGCGAACCCTCTCGCTTTCCCACTGGTACGACTTGTTTCGACCTCTGGTAAACCCAGTTTCGCGGAAAGGCCATCTTCGAGGCACATCTATTTCGGTGGTGCTGTCACTCACAAACAGTCTTCATGGAGAGCGCCACCCGAGACGCCCTATGGATGAACGGCCGAGCCGCAGACATGAGACAAAAGCCGCGCGACACGACGTGGATAATGACGATTCGTCGCCGCTCGCGTGCGCCTACCTCGGCGATGCGCGACACGAGGCCAGGTTTGAGCCTTCCCGTATTCCGGGAATCCTCCGCACTAGATCTCCTGCTCCCCCGATCCCGCTCGGCAGCGACTGTGACTCACCCCGTTTCTCTCCAGGAAAAAGAACTCAGCGGACATTTTGTTTTTCCTTTTCGAACACAGACGCGGCTACACGTACAGCGCTGAAGCTTTCACTGCAACGCTGAGCAACGCCACGCTTTACTGCAGCCATGGCGTCTAGCCTGTTCTGCTGGCAGCCACTTTCCTTCCTCTAGCTTCTGCTCCTGGTAGGGCCGCTAGCCGACGCGCACGCACACACACACAAACAGCGCTCGTCTGCTTCCGCTGGGCAGGCGACGCAAGCGCGCGACAGCCGGAATGACTGTAATGAGCCTCGAGCATAACACGCGGTCTCTCGTCACGTAGCGTCCGCCGCATATTCCACACCGGGTTCTTCGCAGACGTATCGAGGTCTGCAATACTGAATATAGGCATAATGTCAATGGCACATGTCAGCGGATGCGAGCACATGTCTTGTAACCCTGAACGTTAGTAAATGCCTCACATATTTATCCCAAATCATATCGCCACGATCACTATTATACAGGTGTGCTCTTTATATTTTACCTTTTATTTTAGGGGGCCGGGGCGAGACATCGGCTAAATAATACAACCAACAGCTGTTTCAATATCCCGTTTACCCGTTGTGAGTTTCTTCGTGCTATCACAAAGAAGCTGATTGGTATCAGTAGCACCGCCTTCACGCCGCTGACGACAGCGAGGTTAACTCGCGTCTCGCGCCGGCGCCACATGCGCATGACTGTCCTTGCCAGCTGACGGCAAGACAATGCACACCGGCACAACGGAAGATAAACATCGTTGATTCCTTCCTTACGTCGGCTTCTACCGACACCACAGGCTGATGACCTCGAATGGCACGGACAGCGCCGCTCGCACCTGCACCGAGCAGCCTAGTGAGGGACCCCCTCACGAGATGTTTTCCTCATCCCAGCGGCTTCCCTAGTTCTGGCTGGCGGATCCCCAACTATGGCTAGCTCAAGCCACAAGCCGATATGCCATTCCCCGAATATCCCCGCCGACAACCCCGTGTGCACCTCCCTCCCACTGCAGATTGCCGTGGAAGTCGTCAAAGTCGGCCCCCTTTGACACGTTGGCGGCCGAGCTGATCGGGTGAACTGCGACGTCAGAGCACAGCCAACATCAAGAGCTCGTTTTCTTTAAGAAGTGGGGCATCGCAAACATTTCCAATCGCTGCGGCGCCTTAAACCGCTCCTGGCCGACAAAGCCGACACTTTTGACCAGCCCTTGCTCCTTCTTGCCTTTTAGCGCTGCATGGGGCACGTTCCCGGCCACGAATTATCATTGTACACGCTCGCTGAGCTTGAGGACTCTGTCATGGGAATCTGCCCCACGCGTTCTCTCGGCGAAAACTCTCGGCCACGTATACGTTTCCGATCGGCGCTGCCGAGTTTTCACGACAAATTCCATGCTGCGATGGTCACCTTGCGCTACCAGCGCGTCAGTCGACCCTCAGCCTTCACCTCGCTGGCGTGCTACTTTAACACCCAATGACGCCGGTGAGCAAGGGCAGGACTTTGCCTTGCCCGGGCATGCAGTGGAGAGCGATGTCTGCGCGGCGACCAGTCGCTACAGGTATTCATCCTAGGCAATTAAGATCCCAGATCTCAGGTTTTCCCTTCCTTGTAGACACTCGGGAAACAGTGTGCGTAATTTCCCGCAACCTAGCTTTCCAACATACCGTCGGTCCGGCCCTCCATTAAAGCTGCCCCCCTCCACTCCAACAAAAAAAAACACCAGAGGAGGCGTACGGAGATCATGCTCACGCCCTAAGTTTGTGCTTCTGGCGTGCATTTCGTTGTCGCCGACGATGCCCACCCTAGCCTAGAGGTTGATTTCCTTTGTCACTAAAACTACTGGTTGATGTGCGAAGCAAGCACAACGTCGATGCCGCGACGCAACTTGCCGTGCAAGGACTGCCGATACGCGAATCCCTTGAGACCACACACGCCATTATCATCACACCAGAGTACATGACGATATCCTTGAGGAGTGCCTTCCCTGCTGCGAACATCGAACTTCATGCTGACATCAAGTATGATGTCACATATGACATCATAACTATCGGCTTACCTACACACGTTGGGCCCCATCGCCTTGTTGTTCCAGACCGGGGAGGAAGATTTTTAATCTCTTCTATTCCCGAAAATCTCACATCTCTAAGGGAGTAAACGAAATATTCTATATTGATGGAGGATAAAACCCCATATGAGCGTGCGCTAGAGAAGTCATTTGCTCCCACTTGTCTTATTTTTCAAACAGTGCACTTTTGCCACGATCTCCTCGCAACGGCCATGAAGCATTTCAAGCACCCTTGAAGGTCGTCAATTCCACGTTGTGGCCGACCGTAAGCCATTGACTTTCGCTATCAAGCACATTCTCGCCACAGGAAAATCATCGCCATTCGTAGATGGCAGAATTCAGACACGTGAAAGGTCTCGATAATGGCCCAGCTGACGCACTCTCCTCTGCCGCAACGTCGGCTAAAATCGACTTTGCTGCCCTTGCCGCAGCGCAGCACCAGGAGGCTCAGACCGCCGATCTTCGCAAGGCTCCCGGATCACCCTTTATGCGAGAAGTGCTCAATTCCCCACCTGCATTCCTGGCCTTTATCATTGGCGACACATCAACAGGCACTCCATGTCTTTTGATCCCGTCAACGTTCCGTTGCCCCGTCTTAGACGCTGTCCACAATCTTTCCCTTCGCGGAATTCGCGCCACACAACACTTCCTGACGCAGTGTTTTATGTGGAACCAAAGGGATGTCTGCGTCTTTACCCGTGGTTTCCTGGCTTACGATGTAGCAGTTTAAAATCTAGTGACGCTTCTTCCCGCCATCATCAGAATGCTTGTACAAGGTTTCCATCGATATTTTAGGCCCACGGCCATCATCTGACACTGTCCTGACCTGCATCTTCACTCGCTGGCCAGAAGCATTCTCTGTGCCTAACGCTGCTAGCGAAATCATCGCTATAACCTTCGTATATTAGGTAGGGTGTCCAGATGTGGGGTTTCGTCAGTTGTCGCCATACAGCGCGATCGACAGTTCGAGTCGTTGGTCTTTAAATACATTTGGCCTTGCTCGAAAATTCAAGAATTTGCACTACAGCTTACCATCCTTTCGTCAACGGAAATTATGATTGGACAGCCTCATCGCTCACTCAAGGTCTCGCATAAACAAATCGATACCGTTCGTTGGACAACGTCCTTATCGCTGGTTCTCCTCAGTGTCCGCACTATACATTTAAGCAATATATACGCCGCACTCCGACGAAGCTGGTCTATGGATCATCGCTGTTACTTTCACGAGAAATTCTTCGGCTCAGTTGTCCCCATGCTCCGCCCCAACCAACTATGGCGAAGCTACGCGCCGTCATTTCCGGTCTGAATTCTTCCAGGAGTTTTACAACGAAAGTTCCCCCCTCTGGCCGTATGTTAAAGTCAGGCGCCGCGCTAAACAGCGCAGCCAGTATACACTTCGTTCTTTTAGCATAGAGCCATCCTCTGCAGCTATCGCTTACCGCGGCCAGCCACTAAGCACGTGCTGACTGGCCCCGACGCGTAAGGCACGAAAGCTGTTGGCGGGAACGTAGCTCCGCCTGGCGCACTGGGGGCAATCTGCGCATGCGCAGTGGAGGCTCGCGGTAGTGGATTAAGCTATGCTAAGTGTACACCTTTAGCATAGCGCGCACCGCAACCCCCGTACCGTGAGCCTCCACTGTACATGCTCAGATCGCCGCTACACTGCAGCACGTTCCCGTCAACAGGCCGCAGGCTCTCCGCGTCGGGAGAGATCAGCGCGTGCGCAGTGGCGGGACGCGGTAAGCGTTACGCACTATGCTAGTAGTAATTCAGTTACCCTTTTCGGTAATTGATGAATGGCAGTCAGTCTCTTTTCCATAAAACAAGTTTTAACGGCGTAACCAACGGTACAACTTGTGGGGTTTTAATTGGGAGATAAATACGTTTTCCCCGCTTAATCGCGGCTGACCCCGTTCAAAACGACCCGGACGCCACCCCGTGATCGCGTACGCTACCGAGCGCACTCCGAACACGGCGGGCCTTGCTCTCAGGGAACAAAGGAACGGCACTCTGGCTGACACCAACAAGGCATTTATTGCTACAACAATAACGCCAACTAGCAACAAAACACGCTGAGGAATCGAAGTTGTCCGGCTCACCGGCGAGGTTACGAGCGAATGTTCGCCCATGCTAGGGCAGGGGAAAGCAAATCAAAAGGGACGCGGTGCGAGTCCCGACAAGCTTTTAGAACTTGCCGGCAAACACTGGTGCTAGTGGGAATGTTTCCTTTAGGACAGAGCGACAACGGACCGGCAACGGAGAAGCAACTCGCGCGATCATGTCCGGACCACAACCGGATCACTGCTGTCTTCTACGGCAGTTCCTACAGCAAGAAATATCACGTGACCGCTCTGCAGGGGCCTCCCACCCTGTCAGATTCCACCGCAACTTATCTCAAACTATACGCAACTTGAATGATGATGATGCTGGATTCTTTTGGCGCAAGAGCATCTAAGGCCAAAGAGCGCCAAACACAAGGTTTTCGGCCCGCGCAGGCTAAAATATGTACACATGTAAAAATAACACCGGGTGTATATACAGGGTGTCCAGGCTAACTTTAGGCAAGGGTTAAAAAAGGAGATGTTGACGTAGGCCAGGGAAACCACTTACATACACCCACCAACCGGCTTGCGCATCATAGGCGATTTTTTTAATAATTAATTAGCAATTAAGATAATTTTCCTGAATGCGAAAATATTGATTTTAGACGAAAAATGTGAATGGCAAAGTTGGAGAGCACCTTTAAAAACCCCCGTTACATTTATTTGCAATAAAGAAAGCCTCACGTGTATCTTTATTCCGAGCTCCAAAGAAAGCCTGCGAGATACAAAAAAAAAATCATGTCACTAGCGCATTCGTTCACCGCGATTGTGCTGCGCTCAATCCTGGCTTGAATAAACAAAATCAGCTGCTAGTATGGCGCGACAACCCCGTTGCTCCGGCAGGCCGATATGTCGACGGTGGTTGCGACGCCTGCGCGAGCCAGTGTGCAAGCGTGACGGTGCAAACACCGTCAATATATCGGCCTGCCGGAGCAACAGGGTCGTCGGGCCATCCCAGGAGCTCATTTAGTTCACTCAAGCAAGGATTGAGGGCAGCACAATAGTGGCGAATGAATGCGCGTCCCATAATTTTTTTTTTTGTATTTCGCCGGCTTTCTCTGGAGCCCGGAAAAAAGATACACGTGAGGCTTCCTTTATCGCAAACAAATGTAATGGGAGTTTCTGAAGGTGCTCTCCAACTTTTCTATTCACATTTTTTTTCTAAAGTCGATATGTACGCATTTAGAAAAATTATCTTAATTTCTAATTAATTAATTGCAGAACAAAAATTGTCTATAATGCGCCAGCCGGTTGGTAGGCGTATGTAAGTGCTTTCCCTGGCCTACCTACATATCTTATTTTTAACCCTTGGCTAAAGTTAACCTGGACACCCTGTATATAGGGAGAAGAGACTAATCAATACAGGAGAGGTCCGCCTGGTTGTTAGCCTAGCATGCTACAATACACCAGGTATATAGGGCCTAAGAGTAGTGAGTATGTGCATGATTATAATGTGTCAAGAGGGTGTATATGTCAGGTGGAATGTCCTAAAGTGCTGTATAGCGCTTAAGAATTATGGTAAGAATTACATATAAAAGACGAAGCCAGGCAGCCTCAACCACAGTCCTTGTTTGAGAAAGAAAGGCCTGGCATCTGACAGCTATAAGGCAAGCTCAGCCCCCTCCTCAGCAATCAGGAGGGGCTGGGGTTACTTGGAATAAGAGATCTCCTTTGAAAAGCCTTCATGAGTCAAAAATTTAAAAACCCTATCCAATAAAAACAGCTGTAATCCCCTAAAAATAAAGGTGCATTGGTATTTTAAATGTGCACAATTCTCAGAAATGCTGTCGTCTTTCTGTCTCTAATGTCGGTCACATGATTTGTGTGTGGATAATTAAGATGTCGGCTCCACATCTCGCGCAGTGTGGTGCCAGAGTATCGTTTAAAAGATATGAGTGCGGGATGTATGTCCTATCCTAAGCCCAGAGAGAGCAACTTATTTGAATCCACGTTTTTATGAGGCATACCATCCAATCCTTGGTTTTATTGTCTGTAGTTTGTTCTGTATTCCTTTGTCCCAATCCTGTCGCCACTCTTTGCGGAGTGTACTGCTAATATGTGGCCGAAGGTCCTGGTATGGAAGTTGGTTTATATTGATCCGACTATGTTCGGCAGCTGACACGACAAGTCCATCAACTTCCTCATTTCCATCTGTACCACAGTGACCTGGCACCCAGTATATTGTAATTTTAAGGTTCAATGTGCATGCAAAGATAAGGCAGTTGAGAAGGGAATTCATTACAGGTTTTTGTAGGTTTTCCCAGAGGACAGGGCCATAACCACACTTAAGGAATCTGGGTAAATAGCAGAGGTGCAATGTTATTTTGTAGGATGGTTCTAACACACAAAAGGATACCATGAAATTGTGCAGTAATTACGTTCGTGTATCTATTCATTGGTTTTGTTTCGGAGAACTGACAGCTGTGTACTGCACATGAAAGAGAAGTCTTGGATTATCAGTTTAAAACTGTTGTGTTCTTATACACTTGATTGTAGGGACATGCAGTGCTGTTTTGTGCCAATTTTCGACCCATGATTGACCACCTCACGAAAAGATGCGTCACAGTCAACGGGGTGCACTTCCAAGGAAGGAATTATGTCTTCAGGAAGAAGTCACCAGAATATTGGAGGCTGGCATGTTCATGTATTGGAAAAGGACGATGACTCTAACATGGGCAAAAGTGGTGTTTCAGAAAGTGCGTTTGAAAACAGCAGTGTATTCGTTGAGTTTCACAATAGCACGTTTCATAGATGGTCAGCATTATATAACACCTTCGGGGCATACGCTATACTTGTAAACTTCCACCATCGTTTAACTGACCATCAGTCTGCCGCAACGTATAAACTGGGGTTTGGGCTTGTACGGGAAGCACCAGCAGGCATCCGCTGACCCAGGTGGTACACTGCATCGAGCATTTTTAAGGTGGTCTTTCGTGCTGACTCGTACACTACTGAGCCATATGCTACTCGTGATCATCATCATCAGCCTGACTACACCCACCGCAAGGCAAAGGCCTCTCCCATGTCTCCCCAATTAACCCTGTCCTTTGCCAGTTGCGCCCATCCTATGCCTGCAAACTTCCTAATCTCATCCGCCCATGTAACCTTCTGCTGGCCCTGCTACGCTTGCCTTCTCTTGGAATCCACACCGTTACATTTAAGGACCAGCGGTTGTCTTGCATTCGCATTACATGCCCTGCCGAAGCCCATTTCTTCCTTTTGATTTCGACTAGAATGTCATTAACACGCGTTTGTTCCCTCACCCACTCTGCCCGCTTCCGGTCTTTTAACGTTAAACCTATCATTTTTCTTTCCATGGCTCGCTCTGCTGTCCTCAACTTAAGCTGAACCCCTTTCGTTATAGCCCCCTCTTTTTTGCCCCGTAAGTGAGTACTGATAAGACAAAGCTGTTGTACACTTTTCTCTTGAGGGACATTGGTAACCTGCCATATGCGCTCTACCTCATTCTTATCCTGCTAGTTACTTCTCTCTTATGATCCGGTTCAGCTGTCACTACCTGCCCTAAGTAGTCGTAGACGTATTCCTTCACCACATCCAGCACCTCGCTGCCAATTGTCAACAGCTGTTGCCTTCATATACTGTTGAACATTACTTTCGTTTTCAGCATGTTAATTTTTAGGCCAACCGTTTCACTCTGCCTGTCTAACTCATTAATCATGATTTGCAGTTCATCTCCCGAGTGACTCAGCAAGGCAATGTCAATGAATAAGTCACGAATCGAAGTTTTCGCCGTGCAGGAATGATTAGGTTCGTTGTATATGTCGCCCCAAGCGCAATTTATATCGGCCTCGTTTTGAAATTCCCACGTAAAACCACAAAGGCGGGAATGTAATGGCACGGAACTGAATCTCCGCTCGTGGAGTTTGTCTCCTTGACTGAATTCAAGGTATATCATGAGCGAAGAGTTGATCGGGGCATTCTTTATGAGGTTATGCTCCCATTGACGCGCAAGAGTCTGGGATTTCGATACGTGTTTTAACAGAATTACGACCCCAAAGCACTCACCCAGTACGCTGGTAAAGAACTGGTTGGAGAAGACGGGCGGCGCATCTTATATGCATAGAGTGGCCAAGCCGGCATGCTGAGATTACTTCAGTTGAGTATATTTGGACAAGCATCGCGCAACAATCGAGGGACAACAAAGCCCGCAGCGCTGAGGCGAAAGTCGAGAAGCTGCTGCAAAAGCGAGAATCATAGATTAGACGTCCCGTGACACCATCCTGGACTCCATATTTCAGCGCAGTCAAGAGGCGATCGCCAAAAAAGGCTTGCGTGTTAAGTACTTACGCATTAGGTTATTGCGGAAACGCATTCTTGAAATTGTTGCCAAATTTGTACGAAAAATATATATAATCGCCGATACAATACACGCAGCGGAGAAACCACTTCTCCCGTAAATTTGCTGTGAGAACGAATTTTCACTTAATATGATGATCAACAATGGTTGCTTCTGTGTAAAAAGTCTGACATTGTTGTCCCATCAAACGCATTCGCATACTTTATTGCGGTAAAAAAAGTTAAATTCAAAAAACGTAAATGTCGTACTAGGTAGGATGCTCTTTAATGAATTCATTTTGATTATGAAAAGTCTGCAGCTAAGAACGCCGTCTTCAGGGAAACCATTCTCTTGTGTAAACTGCTTAGATACCTAATTTCCGACACGGACCTTGAATGTCCGTACAAATAGATAACTCTGAATGGTAGTCGACATATTCGCTGATATTCCGAAGACTACTTTTTGAAAATTATAGAAGTCTATAGCAAGCCTCTATAGCCCTAAAATGATACGGAGTAAAAATAGAACCCAAAATTTCTTCTGACCACGAACGAGTTGTATCCAACGCTCAGGCATTTCTTCTACTTTCGCATTAGCAACCCTTGAAATTTCCGTCCTAGCGAATTTCTCCAAATGCAGTTGCACCCCATACTGAAGCAATGAGTCCAGCTGTTTTTCGGCCCGCTCCGTGACGTCCAGCACCGCCAGGGACTCCGAAACAGGGAAGCGGTCGCCCCCCCCCCCCCCTCCCTAACAATTCTATAGAGGTGACTGCGCACCCCCAATCTTCTTGCACTCACATGAGATTTCTGACAAACGCTGCAATTCTTTATACATTTAACTCACTTGGTACCAGCATCGTCGATAGGCATTATAGCAGGGGTGTCACTTCCACATTCGCAAAACAACAAATTATGCACTTTACAGGTGAAAAAAGGGTTCATTTGATACAACGTGAACAGCATGTGGCGGCTAAGCATTCCATTCATGGGCTGATCGCACAAAGAAAGAATAACAGAGAACATCACATTTAAAAGGAACTTCGTAGTTTCAAATTGTAGTTCCTTCTTTCTGAAACTGAGGACGGCGGCTTTAGATATTTTTTCTTTGTCTATACCATTAAAATATTAAATCTTGTGCCAAAATTTCAATCTCAGATTTCTTTTTCCGAGTATTAAGGTTTGGACCCTTTGAAGATCGGTTTCGCTTTCCGACATGCTATGTGCCCGGTTGTAATTAATGAGAACAATACAGACTGCCCCATTCTGAATCTTTTCCCTCTTGTCTACAAGCTCTTGCATGTATGGGTCCCAACAGGCAGATGCATATTCATGTGTCGTGTGGACGCGAGTAAAACATATTTCTCGCTCGTCTGCCGCCCGAAAGACGCGGGTTCGATCCCGGCCGCGGCGGTCGAATTTCGATGGAGGCGAAATTCTAGTGGCCCGTGTGTTGTGCGATGTCAGTGCACATTAAAGAACCCCAGGTGGTCGAAATTTCCGGAGCCCTTCACTACGGCGTCTCTCATAGCCTGAGTCGCTTTGGGACGTAAAACCGCTATAAACCAAACCAAACAAAAACAATTCTTCTTTGAGGTGTTTGGGAGAATGGCTGAAGTTTTCGTTTAAGAAGACACCAGCAGCTCTCTTCACAATGTATTCAACAGGCTTTCACAACCTATATACATGAGGTCATCAGTAAGAAAAACGCTTAAGTGCATAAAATTTTACGAGTTGTTCGAAGCCACATAGTTGAGAGTATATGTGTAATACAGCTAAGAGCACTTCCTCGAAGAGATGACGTGTACACATGTTATCATTTCAAGCAATGTCCCCATCAGCACACCAGACAGCTATCTTATCGATATAATCTTGCAGGCTTTGCATATCATGTGTACTGTATGTAACGCTGTAAATGACACAGTCGTCCGTAGACAGTCTGAATGCGGAAGTAAATTAGCAGCAATATGATTTATATACAAAAAAATGAAGCAGACCCAGTACCCTAGGAGACGCCAGAAGTGACAGGACCATAGTTCAAAGAGCGACCACCAACGACTACACATTGCTGCCGTAGGGACAGGTGCTCGGAAATCAAAACAATAACACTATCATTAAGACTGTAGGCGCGTAAATTAGAGACAAGGAAATTATGAGCAACAAATGCCTTCTGAAAGGACGTACGCAAGGACTATAGCTCCAACTCAGCCGCTTAGCCTTTGTCTGTGCGGTCTCTCTGCGACCTTGAAAACCTGAGTGGCTGTGTGCCACCCGCCTAGGTCTAGGTTATGTGACCCTGTGACGTCATCACAGCATGCCGTCCGGACTGTGAGCAAACTGCCCACCGTCGTAGTTGCCAGTTCAATTAATGATTAGTCGTGAACGGTTGCTTCGGGAAGAACAACCTAGGTCTCACAAGCACCACCATGCAGTGGCAGCACCTGCCATCGCAGGGCTCAGGCGCATCGCTTGATCGCTGCCTCACTGCGCGAATACTGGTATGAGGACTACCAGCGATTTATGCCTGTCAAGAAAAGAATGACAAATTCCGCATATATGGGCCTTCAGCCATTAGCGATACCGCGTCATACCCTTACGGCGGAGCTTAAGTGCCCCGTCCGGTTTTAGTGCGCCAGCATTAAGGCCCCTATTCTAAAATTTCGGCTTTGACAGACGCCTGGTTAACCTTGAAAGATGAGCCTTGACCGCGAGCCGAAAACAGAGCGAGAACCGCAGTGCTAGCGCACCTTTTTGTGTAACCTAAAGGAATCCTCTCCCAACAAAAGTCGTTCATTGACAGACCTCTGCTCATGAGCATTGTCAGCAGAACTGCAACAGACTGCGCGCAAACTTTTCTAATGCAGTCGATAACTCCCGGTGTGTACAACTTTATAAAGCTAATGAAATCAGTTGAGGTCTTGTAGTACAATAACAAGTACGTGTACCTTTCAACAGTGCAAAGTAAAACATATAAACGAACACAAAGTTTATTAAACATGAAAATAAGACATGACAGCACAACAAACTGGAAGTTTTGCCCACCTACACCAAAAAAGTGCCGTAGTAGTCGCTGAACACAACGCTGCCGGTGCTGTCAGACTGCCCCCTCATTCCTGGCGGGGCGCGCGCGCCGGCGTCACGGTTGTTAGCCAAGGCTTTCCGGCACAGAAGAAAAGCAGTGAGTCCCACATATACTTGGCGCACAAGCTGAAAGCCAATTTAGTTGAACTGCTCAAGTTCGAGGAAGTTTATGGCAACATAAATAAGATAGTGCTTTTGGAATAATCCAACCGGTGCATCCTAGATGATGTAAGACTCTAGCAGAAGGATAAACTAACAGAAGTTAACTATGACACGGCAGCAGATATAGCTGAGGAGTACTACATTCATGAGAACTTACCCAGCCGCGCAGCGCGCATAAAAAAAAAGAGGGGGGGGGGGGCAATACGCTATTCCGAAGAAGCTTGACAAAAGCCAACCGTTTCCGACATCACGATTTTAGTAATGATGCGTTTCCTACGATTGAGACAGCGCGGGAGGGCAAAATGAGCCACAGAAATCGGACGATGCTCCCAAGAGCGTGCGGATGCCTCACGTGTATTTACAAATGTAAAAAGGAGGTCATATGGCGACAAAGTGCACACAAAAGGTTCCATTCGAGATAGTTCAGGAAATCGCCAGAAGCATCCGGCTCCTGGAACCGTATGTATGGAAGGGATTATTGTCAACGTTATGCAGAGCGCTTCGCAATTCGGCAGCAGCAATAGTCGTTGTTCATCCGTCTTTCGTTTCCCCAAAGCTTTTTGCCGGAGAATGCGCGTGGATCAGGAAAGATTTCAAGGAGCAAAGCGTTCGTTTGCCGATGGGAAGGTAGTTATCGAAGGTGCCCTTGGTAAGCTTACTGCCGAAGCTAGCGAGTTTGCTCCCCCTTCCCCCCCCCCCCCCCCCCCCCCCGTGCATTTTCTCTACCTCTTCTCGAATCGCTCAGAGAAGGTTCTAAAGATCAAGGCAAGGTGTGCTTTTTCCAGCGTGACAGGCTTGCCCTCACGCGATCTCAATCGCGAAACCTCTCGCGGGAACATCACATTGAGCTGCAGAGGGTACGACCACTCTGAAAAGCAGCCAAACAACGACTGCAGCACGATAACTCTCGGGGAAGCGACGAGCCGGCTACTGACGTAACCTCTGGCAGCTTGAGCGCTAGTGGCGACGAGATCGTAACAATGCCACCGTTCAGCGATGCGAACTCTGCACTGACTCCAGTTTCCGACTCTTGGCATGCGCAAACCGAAGTCCATCGAGGGACGCTCATTTGCGAACAGAGGAAGTCAGCTCGACAAAGGATATACCAACTAGTAGCCTGGTTAACTAATATTGAATCGTTGACTTTTTAACTACTACTGTTATAGTCTCCTTACTTATTGAGAGGCGTGTAGTCCACAGTAAGTAATATCCATACCAGTTTTTAGAATTCGAAAACGTGTTAGCTTCGACGAGTGAAGTGCACTGCGAGAGAATGCTTCACCTACAAGCGTCTCAAAAGCGCATGTATTTTTGGCGCAATGGAGCCAGAACTTGCGGAGACGCAGCGCTGACGGTAACTGCATCTTCGTAATTCTAAATACTGATATGGATATTACTTTCATGGGCTACACGCTTCTCAATAATTAAGGAATAGTCAAAAAGTTAACTAGTCAATATTGCTTAACCAGCTACTAGTTAGCACGTTTAAGCTGTATTCTGATGCGCTACACCGCTGAGAATGCCGAAAGAGCACGTTTCTAACTCAAAAAGCCTATTTTTTTTAAATTGTAGAACATTTAGGTCAGCTACCCGTATGGCGCCGAGACAAAATCACAAGATAAGGCATATTCAATTTCACATCTATTTGACTGAGTGCGTGAGTGTGCCTTCCAGTCAACGGAGCGAAAAGTTGTGATGTGCGATGTCAGTGCACGTTTAAGAGCCACAGGCGGTCGAAATAATTCGGAACTTTCCACTACGGCGTCTCTCATAGCCTGAGTCGCTTTATGGGACGAAGAAAACCATTTAAAAAAAGATTGAGCGAAAACACTTTTTGCGCACTACTAACCTCCTGACGATAGCGGGGGAGGCACCCGTGCACAGTTAGCTGGAAACCCTGCACTCAAGATCTTTTTTGTCACTCTCCTTATCTTTCCCCCTCCTCTCCGGCCGGCCAACGTTGTTCACCTCAACTATGCGCGGGACGGCCGCTATCCTTTCCTTTTTGCGTAATAAACAGCAAACGCACCTACAAGTCACAACAAGCTCAAGTTGACAGCTGATTCTAGGGCTATACCACGCATGTTTGCAGGTGCCACTGCTCGAGTACAGCGAAAAGTGTTAATTTGCGCGTCTCACGAAGAGCCAAACCTGCCGCGCGCGCTCGTAAGATGCCCGTGCAACGAGCGCTCATCTAACCGAATGGGTTCATCATACCCCACTGTCACGGTCAGGCTGCAGAGCTCGAGTAAAGCAGTCCGAGAAGCCCAGTGTCGCAGACGGCGTGAACGAGTAGTCCGTGCTCTCAAAATATATCACATCGGCGCAGATGGAAAATGAGCTGGTCAACCAGGCGCGATACATTGAGAGCTTGATCCGATCATTAATAAAATTACTCTCGGTGGCGGTGCAGAGGACGGTCGCTAGGAGTCGAAGTAAATGGAAATGGTTGACTGGACGCCCAGTCATAGCATAATTCCGATGAGTTATGAGCAAGCATTGGACTTTTCAGTTCCGACCGATAAAGGCAACTGTCCACGTCATGCACGCCACAGCTAACTGGCTGCTGAGTGCGAGAAATAAAGAAAAAAAATACGCGAGACAGGGGCGTTGTGGCATGGAGGTATACCGGTGGATTAAGTGGCGCAGTTGTGCGTTTTCAAGTATTGCTCCGCTGCGCCTCTCTGCAGAGCGGGAGGCTTAACGTCCTCGCCAGACGTCGTCTGCTAGCGTAGCGCTGCTCATTGTCATCGCATGCCTAGGCCAGCTACTGAAGTTGGTTCCTCTCTCGCATGTAAAGACACTGACGCCAGACCAATCATAATTGTAATGAAAAATATAATCTGGATATCACGACGGTTAAGCGGCACGTCCATCGCGGTTGTCAGTGCGCAAACCACGTGATGCCCCGTCCAGTAGCTCTATAACCCAACGAAGACGAAGCAACCCACTTTGTTGCATACAACCTCCACTTTTTTTTTGTTTCACGGTTCCACCATTTACTTGCTAATTTTTTAATGGCGTAGCGTTCCCGTCTACAAGCACAGTTGTAAATACGGTTGTGTATTAATTACTTGCAAATCGAATGCTCGAGCTTAATACAAGGGCAAAATGGACTATAAGTGCCTTTATACAGCACACGACCGTAAGCTGCGTTCTGAAATAAACGCCAAAAAAACTCCACCGAATTCCCAAACTTAGCGAAAGCACAACCCCTAGCTATGAGTTC